>NC_041384.1:240433148-240443689 GCF_002162155.2 Triticum dicoccoides | reverse complement strand
GAAGGAGATTGTTAAGTGTGAGTGTGTGTTTTACCCATCCAGGCGGAAGTTATGTGCACAAAAGAGGAGAACGATTCGATGTGGCGTTAGGATTGAGGGTAATTAACTATGAATGGAGACATAGAGACCTTGAACGTGCATGTGTGAGAGGTATACATGTATACGTGGGATGTGTGTGTGTGCGCGCGCATGATCGAGATAAAAGAAAGAAGACATAAGTCATAAGATCAACGACATGGGAGAGACGGATCGGTATGACAATATGCATGCATGTGAGAATGCAGGGAAGAAGGCCCGACAATTGAGCATGTGTTTTTGTCCTTAAGTGATGGTGGCGTGGGCTGGAGCATGCATCTATGGCGAGCAGAGGGAGTGAGGCGCAACGATTGTGCAAAGACACCAACCTATAAATGCATATGTATGGAGAGACATATATAGTGTGGGTGATAGGAAGCAAGACTCCGCGCGAGAAAGAATTGTTGACGGAGAAACTACAGATAGATACAGAGAGGGAGATGCTAGCTAGAGGGACATCCACTAGTTTGGGTGTTGGAGATGACCGTCGGGTGGTTCAAAGGGTGAAGTTATATATGTGTGTGAGAGGGCACTTGACTGCATATAGAGAGAAAGATATGTAGTGTGCGTGATAGGAATCAAGAGTGAGGGCGAGAAAGAAGGTTGATGGAGAAACAGATAAATAGAAAGATAAAGATGCTAGCTAGTGTGCGTTTGAGATAGGAGTTGAGTGGATCAGAAGGTTGGGTTATGTGTGTGGGTGTGAGAGAGATAGAGAGACGGTGCATGTGAGTCACATACAAACAGATATGAGAGTGAAATGAGATCCAAAGAGATGGAGTTTTGTGTCTGCGAGAGAGAAAGATATTTCACAACGAGAGTGATAGCTACAGAGACATACAAGGGAACGCAAGATATCTCTAGGGAGAGAGGGTGTGTGTGACGGACATACAAGAGAACAATGAAGAAATATGAGACCCTGGGAGACAGAGTTTGTGTTTGTGTGCGAGAAAGAGATATTGAAGAGGAAGAGTCGTAGGTTCTGATATCTAAGGAGCAAAAGACATCTCTGTACGAGGGGTGTGCGAGTGGCACACATGGGAATAGTAGAGAGAAATGAGACCCCGAGAGACAAAGTTTTGTGTTTGTGTGAGAGAAAGAGATTCCACATGGAGAATCATTGTTAGAGACACATAGCAGGGAGCGAGATATACTTAGAGAGAGATAGAGTGATGAAGGTCGAGGGAGAGAGTACCGTCAGTGTGTTACAAAGATAAAAGATCATTGTCGACATACAGGTAGCATGAGAGATACTTGAGAGACGATGAACGCGTATAGGTCTAGAGAGATAGTCCTATATAAGCATGAGTGATAGCTATATGAGACGAATATCTGGATTAAAGGGGATTCAAATATTTAAACTGGAGATCACGACATCGATAATATCATAACGCAAATTGGTGTATCAAACATGCATATTCATTTGAATTTGGGCACACGTGTAATGTTATATAGTTTATCAATATTGTTGATCCATAGATTCTTCAATTACAAACAATGCATGGTTTATATGCAATTAATGTCTAAACGGGATTACACTATATGATGCGTGTGTGAAACACATTATACATGTTTGAGAAGTAAAAAAACCTAATGAAACACACATTAGTCGGAGACAGTTAGCGAGGAATGCATACATTTGATTTCAACATAAAGTGGTTTCAAATATTTGAAAATCCAAATTGATGGATACAACCTTATGAATCTGAGATCATGCCATTTGTAAACCATATTTATGTATAAATGGTGTTGTGCTTTTGGAAGTATATATAAAAAATGATGTATATAGAATGTAATTCCAATTGAAAATGGATCCCACCCGAAAAAATAGAATACAAACGGGATTGGAATTGAGTTGGCACGGTAAACGTGCACTCTGCAAAATTTGAACGAAGCGGGGAAAGTCGCAGTAACCGCCCGAAACCAAAATCTGCGAGATGGAAATCACCACTGCCTATCCCTGCCACGCAAATCCTATCTGCTGGATTTCTATAGGTTTCGATAGGGGTAGGTTTGTAATTTCTCCCAAACGTGACGTAACTGCCTCTCACCCGGATTCATACACGATGGGAGCCAAAACACAGTGTGTCCTCGGCCGAAAACGACTCCCTCCCCGATTCATATTCATACACGGTGGGCGCCAAAAACAAACTCTCGTCGGCAAATATTCGGTGTATGCGAGATTACCGTCCTATCCCCAACCGACTAATGTTGTTGTGATGTAGTAGAAATTTGAAACGGGGGCTAAGTTTGTGAATCTCCTCGCATTTGAGACAAGCGCGCCCTGAATACATGGTTCCCCCCTTCCTCTCTACCTCCCTTTTCCCCATTCGTACTCCATGCGCACCAAAACAACCTCTCCACCCCACCCTCCTCCGTCCGCCGCCGTCCGCCACCCCATCCACCGCCGTCCTCCTCCACCATGCTGGAGCTGATACCCCGACACCGCCGTCCATTACAAGAGATCGACCTCTCTCATCCACGGCTTCGGACCGGGATCCTTGCATCCCGTCCTCTCGCTTCATCCCTATCGTCGTCCACCTTGCCGGCGCCGCTCCAACGACTGTCTCGTCCACCGCACCCTGCCGCCACCATCTACCCTCCTAGATCTGCTTCCACGCCGCCGACAGCCGTCGCTACCGCAGCACCGTCAAATTCTCAGTAGATGCGTACACGGCGCCGCACCAGAGGCAGTACTCTTTCGTATCTTCTCAGCTTATTTATCGCAGCAAGAAAATAGATCGCCACTGCTTTACTCTGATTTCTTGTCTTGGTTGCGAAGTTGCCTTTGTCCGGTTTGCACCTTCAGATCCGCCATGGCACGCTCAACACTATAATCCCAATGCTTATGGTTTTCCCCTTTTATATTCCACACTAGTTAAATCACAATAGACTAAATTTCAAAATTGGCCCAGTCGATTTTTCAGAGTTCGCCGGAGTTCGTCGGTGCGATCGAAGGGGCTCGGGTGGTTGTGGGGCCTCGCCAAACAAAGAAAACTCGACACGGGCGGGGGTGGGGGGTGGGGGTGGCGGAGGAACACAGGCGGTGGGGCCCGGTGGTCCGGCGGCGGCCCGTGCTGTGTTATGTATGACAAGAATCAGAGACGAGGAAGAAGAAGGATTAGGAGACGTAGGATCTTCATACAACTGCCTGAAATGGTTGAGAGACAGCTGGAAGTTGCATTCTTGATGCGCTCTGGTTCATCATGTGTGGGCACTGCGCAACCAACATTTTATTATCCAAAATCTGCTTGCTCTTCTTTACCATGTTCCTCTTCCGTTCTTCTTTAATATGTACTCTCTCCGTTCCTAAATACAAGTCTTTGTATAGATTCCACCATGGACTACATATGGAGAAAAATGAGTGAATCTACACTCTGAAATGTATCTGGACACATCTGTATGTGATCCATAGTGGAAATCTCTATCAAGACTTATATTTTGGAACGGAGGGAGTATGATAGTAGTACAGTATGTTCCTTGTACTGAAGATGAGCAGGGACATTTGCAGCGTAGAGGTCTATATGGTCGGTTGTGATGGACACTTTGAGCCGCTTTGATTGGTAGGATCTTGTAAACATAGGAATAGGATTTGTAGTGGCCTTCCCACTGGAATCCTATAAGAATAGCAAGGAAATGCGGGGAGCTGTGTCGCCTTTGAGAGTTACACTGATATTAACAGTACCACACCTTCACTTCAAGAGAGCTGGTATCCGAAGCCTTCCTAGCCATACCGGCAATACTAGCACATATATTGCAGCAAGTTCCACTTTGCTGATTTTACTCTGATGCTTAAGGTTTTCCCGTTATATCTACACTATGATCTGTGTAGCTGCTTTGTGTCGCACTAGCAGTAGTCCACTCTTGAAGCTAAACACTGCAATGACTTACAAAATTGGCACCAAGGCATCGAGTGCCATTCTAGATGCAATGAAACTCATACGCTCCCCACCTGTTGATTCTTGTTCAGAATATGATCCTAATGACTATTCTAACCTCGAGGAGTCAAAGGAAGATGGCCTATCCTGTTCACCCATCAAGGTGCATGTTCTAATTTGGCAACGTTTTATTGATTGCGGGTATCTTTCATATGTTGTCTTGCATTTCTTCTACTTTGTTGCACCACCATCTGCTTAGTTTACTCATCATATATGTCGAGATGCCATGCCCATCCATTATCGATACATATTCCATCTGTCATCATACCATGTTTTTCCACTCAAATGTTGTTCTTGTGCATCAGACATCAAAAAGGAAGAGGGTGATTTCCGAACCCGAAGGAGCACCAGCAAAGTCCTTGAAAAACATGGTGGTGCCGAAGAAATCAGACAGCACACCACTTATATTGGCTGTACAACCAGTGACACAAAACGTAGGACCGACTCCAGCAGACTGTACCCATACTTCACTGGCCACACCACTAGCCCCACCACACAGAACCTGCACTCCAGCAAAAGGTATACCGATTTCATTTGCCATAGCACCAGCTATACCACAGAAAAATCCCACTCCAGCAAAAAGTATAGCAAGTCCACCGGCCGAAGACCTATCCCAGCTACAGAGATGGCCAAATCCTGCAGATTGGAACCCCATTCCATTTATTCCCAGTTTAAAAGACAATGCTTTCTATGTTGTTAGGGACTACGTGCATATATTCCCATCATGGGAAGATTATTGTGAAGACAAACACCAATTTCACATCTTCCTGTCCAACTTACATTTAAGTGCTATTGTTCATGGTTATTATTTTCCTGTTTTCTACTGATTGAACACATTAATGATTTACATTACATTGTTGTAACTAGGTGAGGGTCAATCTGGATAGTCATGACGAGCAAAGCTTGCTTGTGCTTTTCAAGGAAGCATTGCAGCAATATCGGTGTTACCTGAGGAAATCACACTTTGATGGCAAGTCTATAAACGAATTTCCGGTGAAGTCTCATGTGCTAAATTTAGAAGACATTGAATGGAAAAACCATGTTATGCACTGGTCTCGTTCCCAGGATGAGGTACTGTCTATGAAATCACATGACAATTTGAACTTCTACTTTTCTGCATGTGCCTTATGGATCTTTTTTGCAGGAAATCTACTCGAAGAAGAATTCCGGTTTGACAAGAATGACATGATATCGCAAATATGCTGCCCGCTGCTTTGCTCTTGTTAGTACATGTTGTCCTGTATCACTGTACTTGCATACATACCTGGTTCATTATGTGACAGCAGTATGCATGATAGCTTGCTTATCAATTGTTCGCTCCAAATTATCTGATCTGTATGAATGGTTACATTAGTGTAGAATATATCCAATGCTAATGTTTTTTTAGCTCTGCATTGTTCTTGTAAGTACATGCTATCCTTTATCAGTGTACTTATAATGACAGGTAGTTGTTCATGTACCATCACTCTGTAGCTTATTTTCCTTTTCCCTCCATTTTCTACACATCAGATCTATATTTACTCTTACCATAAGGTTGGTACTGAAGAAGTTTAGTTGTGCATTGCTCTTGGCTGTACCTTTTGCGTGTATCGCTGCACTTACATTTATAGCTACTTGGTTATGTAGCATCACTCTTCATCTTATCTTAAATATTCTCCATTTTTTCATATATTATCGCATCTATATTTACTCTTAACAAAATGTAGAATAAAGGCAATGCTTTTGAAGAAGATTCTATGGTAAACTTCTTGAATTGCCCCCCCCCATCAGCATGGACAAGGCCTTTATAGAGCCTGTCTTCACCAAAAATGTAAGTTTGTCCATCTCAAGCCTTCAAACTTTGTTGTATATATTTGGTTAGGCATGACTGCAACAACTGTTTATTTTTGGTGTTTGCATCAAATTGCTTATTGAAAGTTTATTATGTAGTTCATAAACAAAAGTTTGTCCTTGCTCATTTTAAGTTTTCATTTGTAAAACCAAGTTCCTTCTTCATACCATGTAAATTAAACTATACAGAGCAAGTGATCTTCTTTTGCACTACATGTATGTTTCTGTTCTTCATCCGTAATCCAGTGGTGTGGTGAACCTACCCACTACAGCACAATGTCATATTCTGCAATGTCTTAACTATGAACAATGTCATATCATTCTACTATTATTTAAACCGTCTCTTTATTTGCCAATCTGAAATGGTCTAAATTGACAGCACACTAACCATTGATACTTATGAGTTCTTGATCTGTAATCCAGTGGTGTCATGAAGCTGCCAACTCCTTCACAATGTCATTTCCTGCCATGTCCTGAACTGAACAATAACATATTGTGTTAATGCAATTTTAAACTGTGTCACTTTATTCGTCAGTAAGAAATGTGATGAATTGTCAACACTGATACTTTTATGTGCAAAACCTGTCATCTGTCTTCTTGTTTATCTTTCAGAGTGAGGAAGATATAAGTGTTGAACAAGCGCAGTCTCATCATCTTGCTCAGCTGCTTGCGTTGCAGCTCCCGGGAGGGCTAACCTTTCTTGAACTCTATTGAAGTGATGTCGGTTCATATATTATTTTGTCGGTGTGTTTATTTGCACTGGTGGCGATCTTTGATGCCCACTGTATGTAATCAGCTGTCTGCTTGTGCTTTATTATCATAGTGGCAAATTTTGATGCCCGGTGGATGTAATATGTCGTAATTTCTTTATTGTATAGTCTAGGTTTTTTCTTATTCACGATGCTGCAGTTATTTTACTGTATATATATCCTGTCTTCATAGTAAACCAGCCAAACCGTAAAATTACGGTACATAATCGGGCCGTCATGCAATCACGATGTAGGTTGGGCCTGAAACGTGCCGAACAGCTCACGAGCCGACAGCAGGCCAAAATGAACCCTGGCCCATGATTGTGCGAATCAAATCACGGGCTTTTAAAAGGCCAAAATTGTCTCGGTCCTTGTTTGGCCCAATCAGATATCGGCTGCAAGCAGGCCGGATGCAAACCAGGCCGTAGTTAGGCCCAACTATATGACGGGCTTTTAACAGACCAAAATTAATATAGGGCTGAAATGTTAAACGAGCCCTTAACAGGCCAAAACTAATATGAGGCCGAATTACTAAGTGGGCAATTAGCAAGTGGGCCCAAAAGCATAGTGTCCAATTGACGGGCTGAATCTGATATGGGCCATAATTGAGCCCAAAGCCTCTTAAAGGGCCGGACCTGATCTGGGCCGTAATTTGGCCCATAACGTGGTAGGCATTTAACGGGCCGGATCTCATATGGGCCACTATTAGGCCCAGAGCATGGCAGGCCATTAATGGACCGGATCAAATATGGGCCGGCATTTTGCCCAAAACATGGCAGCCAGTTAATGGGCCGGCCTACTAGGGTCCTCAAAATCTTGTGGGCCTAGAACTGGGCCGGCCCATTAATGTTGGCGAAATCTCGTGGGCCTTTAGCTGGGCCGGCCCATTATGATCTACAAGAATCTTGTGGGCCTTTACCTGGGCTGGCCCATTATGGCACACAAAAATCTTATGGGCCTTTCCCTGGGTCGTCCCATTATGGCCCGCAAAATCTTGTGGACCTTTAGCTGGGCCATCCCATTATGGTCCGCAAAATCTCGTGAGCCTTTAGCTGGGCCGGCCCATTATGGTCCGCAAAATCTTGTGGGCCTTTAATTGGGCTGGCCCATTTAAACTTGATGGGCCAGTCCACGTGTCAACATATCATAGGCACGTCTCGCCCATTGGATGAGTGACACCAGTGCCAACGCAGACCTGACACGTGTCTCCTCCAGCCAATGATGATTTTACACGTGGAAAATCCCGATTGGTCGGGGCTGTTAACGGGTTATCGGATCCAAAACCCGACCCGATAGCTTAACAGCGTTCCGTTATGGTGGATGCCACGTGCCGGTCACCCTTGACGAAAGCACTTCTGTGACGCGCGATTTATCATCATGGAAGTGGACACTTCCGTGATGATAATTTTGGTAATGTCATGGAACACTTCTACGACAGCACAGGTATGACTATCTTGATTCTGTCATAAAATCGTCATCGATGTACATGCATGACAGAAAACGTGACCTACTGTGAAAAACACGTATCATCACGGAAGTGTATTTTTTTGTAGTGAGAGCTGGTCAACCACTCGATGACTTATCAGAATCTTTCATGATTCCTTCCGTTTTACACGAAGGACCATTTTCTGGTCACCTATGTAACGCACCGTATTCGGATAACTATGTACATACCAGGGGCTATATCATAGACCCACCGTCGAACTCCTATGGATAAGTGAAAGTGTTAAAGCCCTATAGTCCGATTGCCTACACTAAAAAAAAGACACATCCGTGACATTTTGGGCCGAACGAATTTTTTTCTGTCATACTTATGACACTTCTATGACAATAATTGTGACAAAACCCGGTATCATCATAGATGTGGTAGGCTCCTACTTCTATGACAAAAAATCATGACAGAAATTGGGCTTTTCGTCCTGGGCGGGCCGGAGACGCAGTTGCATGACATTCTTTGGGCTGTCCATGACGGAAAAAAACCGTGGTAGAAGAGAGGGCGAGGAAAATATCGGGGTGTTCCCAGTTACAGTGGGTGGTCAGGGCCGAGCGATGCGCGTTTCTCTCATACACGCATGCGCGTGGGTGTGAGGCGTTGGGCTCTAACTGAACGCGAGCAAGGCATTGGGCTCTAACTGAACCCGAGTGATTGCACTGCAGGCTACGCGTTACTGAACCCGAGTGATCGATCGATGGCTGTTAACTAAACCTGATCGAGAGATTCCTTTGCTACTGCTGCTAACTGAAGCCGATCGATGCTGCCTCTCGATGAACAGTGAGCGTTCCTAGGGGGTTTAGATGAATAGTTCCCGGTGGGTGTGGATGAACAGGACCCCCGTGGTGTTGCCTCTGGATGAATAGGACCTCGATCAATCGAGCCGGTTGGGGCTGGACGAACAGGACCCCGTGGAGGGCTCGACGAACAGGACCACCCCGTGGAGGGTTGGATGAACAGTAGATGGTGGAGGGCTGGATGAACAGTAGCCTGTGGAGGGGTGGTTGAACAGGAGCCCGTGGAGAGGGCTGGTAGAACAGTAGCCGGTGGAGTAGCGCGCGGTGGAGGCTGGATGAACAGGAATCCTAATGCCTCAATCCTAATACACTTCCGTGATGATACGTGTTTGTCAAGGTAGGTCGCGTTTTCTGTCATGCATGTACATCCATGACGATTTTATGACAGAATCAAGATAGTCATACATGTGCTGTCGTAGAAGTGTTCCATGACATTACCAAAATTATCATCATGGAACTGTCCACTTCCATGATGATAAATCGCGCGTCACGGAAGTGCTTTCGTCAAGGGTGACCGACACGTGGCATCCACCATAACGGAACGCCGTTAAGCTATCGGGTCGGGTTTTGGATCCGATAACCCGTTAACAGCCCCGACCAATGTGGATTTTCCACGTGTAAAATCATCATTGGCTGGAGGAGACACGTGTCAGGTCCGCGTTGGCACTGGTGTCACTCATCCAATGGGCGAGACGCGCCTATGATATGTTGACACGTGGACTGTCCCATCAAGTTTAAATGGGCCGGCCCAATTGAAGGCCCACAAGATTTTGTGGACCATAATGGGCTGGCCCAGCTAAAGGCCCACGAGATTTTGCGAACCATAATGGGCTGGCCCAGCTAAAGACCCACAAGATTTTGCAGGCCATAATGGGCCGGCCCAGGTAAAGGCCCACAAGATTTTTGTGTGCCATAATGGGCTGGCCCAGGTAAAGGCCCACAAGATTCTTGCGGATCATAATGGGCCAGCCCAACTAAAGGCCCACGAGATTTTGCCGACATTAATGGGCCGGCCCAGCTCTAGGCCGACAAGATTTTGAGGACCCTAGTAGGCCGGCCCATTAACTGGCTGCCATGTTTTGGGCAAAATGCCGGCCCATATTTGATCCGTGCCATTAATGGCCTGCTACGCTCCGGGCCTAAATAGTGGCCCATATGAGATCCGACCCATTAAAATCCTAACACGTTCTCGGCCAAATTACGGCCCAGATCAGGTTCGGCCCTTTAAGAGGCTTTGGGCTCAATTATGGCCCATATCAGATTCGGCCCGTCAACTGGACACTATGCTTTTGGGCCCACTTGCTAAAGGCCCACTTAGTAATTCGGCCTCATATTAGTTTTGGCCTGTTAAGGGCCCGTTTAACATTTCGGCCATATATTAATTTCGGCCTGTTAAAAGCCCGTCATATAGTTGCGCCTAACTACGGCCCGGTTTGCATCCGGCCTGCTTGCAGCCGATATCTGATTGGTCCAAACAAGGACCAAGACAATTTTGGCCTTTTAAAAGCCCGTGATTTGATTCGCACAATCATGGGCCAGGGTTCATTTCGGCCTGCTGCCGGCCCGTGAGCTGTTCGGCACGTTTCAGGCCCAACCTACATCGTGATTGCATGACGGCCCGATTATGTACCGTAATTTTACGGTTTGGCCGGTTTACTAC
>NC_041384.1:240425877-240432630 GCF_002162155.2 Triticum dicoccoides | reverse complement strand
CAGCATCGTGAATAAGAAATAACCTAGACTGTACAATAAAGAAATTACGACATATTACATCCACTGGGCATCAAAGTTCGCCACTATGATAATAAAGCACAAGCAGACAGCAGATTACATACACTGGGCATCAAAGATCGCCACCAGTGCAAATAAACACGCCGACAAAACAATATACAAAACCAACAGCACTTCAATAGAGTTCAAGAAAGGTTAGCCCTGCTGGGGAGCTGCAGCGCAAGCAGCTGAGCAAGATGATGAGACTACGCTTGTTCAACATATATATCTTCCTCACTCTAAAAGATAAACAAGAAGACAGATGACAGGTTTTGCACATAAAAGTATCAGTGCTGACAATTCATCACATTTTTACTGACGAATAAAGTGACACATTTTAAAATTGCATTAACACAATATGGTATTGTTTAGGTCAAGACATGGCAGGAAATGACATTGTGAAGGAGTTGGCAGCTTCACGACACCACTGGATTACAGATCAAGAACTCATAAGTATCAATGGTTAGTGTGCTGTCAATTTATACCATTTCAGATTGGCAAATAAAGAGACGATTTAAATAATAGTAGAATGATATGACATTGTTCATAGTTAAGACATTGCAGAATATGATATTGTGCTGTAGTGGGTAGGTTCACCACACCACTGGATTACGGATGAAGAACAGAAGCATACATGCAGTGCAAAAGAAGATCACTTGCTCTGTATAGTTTAATTTACATGGTATGAAGAAGGAACTTGGTTGTACAACTGAAAACTTAAATTGAGAAAGGACAAACTTTTGTTTATGAACTACCTAATAAACTTTAAACAAGCAATTTGATGCAAACACCAAAAATAAATAGCTGTTGCAGTCATGCCTAACCAAATATATACAACAAAGTTTGAAGGCTTGAGATGGACAAACTTACATTATAGGTGAAGACATGCTCTATAAAGGCCTTGTCCATGCTGATGGGGGGGGGGGGGCGATTCAAGAAGTTTACCACAGAATCTTCTTCAAAATCGTTGCCTTTATTCTACATTATGTTAAGAGTAAATATAGATGTGGTAATATACGAAAAAATGGAGAATATTTAAGATATGATAAAGAGTGATGCTACATAACCAAGTAGCTATAAATGTAATTGCAGCGATACATGCAAAAGGTACAGCCAAGAGCAATGCACAGCTAAACTTCTTCAGTACCAACCTTATGGTAAGAGTAAATATAGATGTGATGTGTAGAAAATGGAGGGCAAAGGAAAATAAGCTGCAGAGTGATGGTACATGAACAACTACGTGTCATTATAAGTACACTGATAAAGGATAGCATGTACTTACAAGAACAATGCAGAGTTAAAAAAACATTAGCATTGGATATATTCTACACTAATGTAACCATTCATACAGATCAGATAATTTGGAGCGAACAATTGATAAGCAAGCTATCATGCATACTGCTGTCACATAATGAACCAGGTATGTATGCAAGTACAGTGATACAGGACAACAGGTACTAACAAGAGCAAATCAGCGGGCAGCATATTTGTGATATCATGTCGTTCTTGTCAAACTGGAATTCTTCTTCGAGCAGATTTCCTGCAAAAAAGATTTGTATGGCACATGCGGAAAAGTAGAAGTTCCAATTGTCATGTGATTTCATAGACAGCCCCTCATCCTGGGAACGAGACCAGTGCATAACAAGGTTTTTCCATTCAATGTCTTCTAAATTTAGCACAGGAGACTTCACGGGAAATTCGTTTATAGACTTGCCATCAAACTGTGATTTCCTCAGGTAACACCGGTACTGCTGCAATGCTTCCTTGAAAAGCACAAGCAAGCTTTGCTCATCATGACTATCCAGATTGATCCTCGCCTAGTTACAACAATGTAATGTAAATCATTGATGTGTTCAATCAGCAGAAAACAGGAAAATAATAACCATGAATAATAGCACTTACACGTAAGTTGGACAGGAAGATGTGAAAATGGTGTTTGTCTTCACAATAATCTTCCCATGATGGGAATATATGCACATAGTCCCTAACAACATTGAAAGCATTGTCTTTTAAACTGGGTATAAATGGAATGGGGTTCCAATCTGCAGGAATTGGCCGTCTCTGCAGTTGGGATAGGTCTTCGGCCGCTGGACTTGCTATACTTTTTGCTGGAGTGGGATTAATCTATGGTACAGCTGGTGTTATGGCAAATGAAATCGGTATACCTTTTGCTGGGGTGCAGGTTCTGTGTGGTGGGGCTAGTGGTGTGGGCAGTGAAGTATGGGTACAATCTGCTGGAGTTGGTCCTACGTTTTGTGTCACTGGTTGTACGACCAATATAAGTGGGGTGCTGTCTGATTTCTCCGGTACCACCATGTTTTCAGGGACTTTGCTGGTGCTCCTTCAGGTTCGGCAATCACCCTCTTCCTTTTTGATGTCTGATGCACAAGAACAACATTTGAGTGGAAAAACATGGTATGATGACAGATGGAATATGTATCGATAATGGATGGGCATGGCTTCTCGACATATATGATGAGTAAACTAAGCATATGGCGGTGCAACAAAGTAGAAGAAATGCAAGACAACATATGCAAGATACCCGCAATCAATAAAACATTGCCAAATTAGAACATGCACCTTGATGGGTAAACAGTATAGGCCATCTGCCTTTGACTCCTCAAGGTTAGAATAGTCATTAGGATCATATTGTGAACAAGAATCAATAGGTGGGGAGCGTATGAGTTTCATTGCATCCAGAATGGCACTCAATGCCTTGGTGCCAATTTTGTAAGTCATTGCAGTGTTTAGCTTCAAGAGTGGACTGCTGCTAGTGCGACACAAAGTAGCTACACAGATCATAGTGTAGATATAACGGGAAAACCTTAAGCATCAGAGTAAAATCAGCAAAGTGGAACTTGCTGGAATATATGTGCTAGTATTGCCGGTATGGCTAGAAAGGCTTCGGATACCAGCTCTCTTGAAGTGAAGGTGTGGTACTGTTAATATAAGTGTAACTCTCAAAGGCGACACAGCTCCCCGCATTTCCTTGCTATTCTTATAGGATTCAAGTGGGAAGGCCACTACAAATCCTATTCCTATGTTTACAAGATCCTACGAATCAAAGAGGCTCAAAGTGTCCATCACAACCGACTGTATAGACCTCTACACTGCAAATGTCCCTGCTCATCTTTAGTTCAAGGAACATACTGTACTACTATCATACTCCCTCCATTCCAAAATATAAGTCTTCGTAGAGATTTCCACTATGGATCACATACAGATGTGTCCAGATACATTTTAGAGTGTAGATTCACTCATTTTTCTCCATATGTAGTCCATGGTGGAATCTATACAAAGACTTGTATTTAGGAACAGAGAGAGTACATATTAAGGAAGAACAGAAGAGGAACATGGTAAAGAAGAGCAAGCAGATTTTAGATAATAAAATGTTGGTTGCGCAGTGCCCACACATGATGAACCAGAGCGCATTAAGAATGCAACTTCCAACTGTCTCTCGACCATTGCAGGCGGTTGGATGAAGATCCTACGTCTCCTAATCCTTCTTCTTCCTCGTCTCTGATTCTTCCCATATAGAACACCGCACGGGCCGCCGACCGGACCACCGGCCCCCACCGCCTGTGTTCCTCCGCCACCCCCACCCTCACCCCCGCCCCAACCCCCACCCGTGTCGAGTTTTCTTCGTTTGGCGAGGCCCCACAACCACCCGAGCCTCGTCGATCGCACTGCCGCGCACTCTGGCGAGCTCTGAAAAATCGACTCACCCAATTTTGAAATTTAGTCTATTGTGATTTAACTAGTGTGGAATATAAAAGGGGAAAACCATAAGCATTGGGAGTATAGTGTTGAGCATGCCATGGCGGATCTGAAGGTGCAAACCGGACAAAGGCAACTTCGCAACCAAGACAAGAAATCAAACTAAAGAAGTGGCAATCTATTTTCTTGCTGCGATAAATAAGTTGAGCAGATACGAAAGAGTACCGCCTCTGGTGCAGCGCCGTGTATGCATCTGCTGAGAATTTGACGGTGCTGCGGTAGCGATGGCTGTCAGCAGCGTGGAAGCAGATCTAGGAGGGTAGACGGTGGCGGCAGGGCGCGGTGGACGAGACGGTCGTAGGAGCAGCGCCGACAAGGTGGACGACGGCGGGGATGAAGCGAGAGGACGGGATGCAAGGATCCAGGTCCGAAGTCATGGATGAGAGAGGTCGATCTCTTGTAATGGACGGAGGCGTCGGGGTATCAGCTCCAGCATGGTGGAGGAGAACGGCGGTGGATGGGGTGGCGGACGGCGGCGGACGGAGGAGGGTGGGGTGGAGAGGCTGTTTTGGCGCCCATGGAGTACGAATGGGGAAAAGGGAGGTAGAGAGGAAGGGGGGAACCATGTATTCAGGGCGTGCTTGTCTCAAATGCGAGGAAATTTACAAACTTAGCCCCCGTTTCAAATTTCTACTACATCACAACAACATTAGTCGGTAGGGGATAGGACGGTAATCTCGCATACACCGAATATTTGCCGACGAGAGTTTGTTTTTGGCGCCCACCGTGTATGAATATGAATCGGGGAGGGAGTCGATTTCGGTCGAGGACACACTATGTTTTGGCACCCATCGTGTATGAATCCGGGTGAGAGGCAGTTATGTCACGTTTGGGTGAAATTACAAACCTACCCCTATCGAAACCTATAGAAATCCAGCAGATAGGCTTTGCGTGGCAGGGATAGGCAGTAGTGATTTCCATCTCACAGATTTTGATTTCGGGTGGTTACTGTGACTTTCCCCGCTTCGTTCAAATTTTGCAGAGTGCACGTTTACCGTGCCAGCTCAATTCGAATCCCGTTTGTATTCTATTTTTTCTGGCGGGATCCATTTTCAATTGGAATTACATTCTATATACATCATTTTTTATATATACTTTCAAATGCACAACACCAGTTATACATAAATATGGTTTACAAATGGCATGATCTCAGATTCATAAGGTTGTATCCATCAATTTGGATTTTCAAATATTTGAAACCACTTTATGTTGAAATCCAATGTATGCATTCCTCACTAACTGTCTCCAATTAATGTGTGTTTCATGCGGGTTTTTTTACTTCTCAAACAAGTATAATGTGTTTCACACACGCAACATATAGTGTAATCCCGTTTAGACATTAATTGCATATAAACCATGCATTGTTTGTAATTGAAGAATCTATGGATCAACAATATTGATAACCTATATAACATTACACGTGTGCCCAAATTCAAATGAATATGCATGTTTGATACACCAATTTGCGTTATGATATTATCGATGTCGTGATCTCCAGTTTAAATATTTGAATCCCCTTTAATCCAGATATTCGTCTCATATAGCTATCACTTATGCTTATATAGGACTATCTCTCTAGACCTATACACGTTCATCGTCTCTCAGGTATCTCTCGTGCTACCTGTATGTCAACAATGATCTTTTATCTTTGTAACACACTAACGGTACTCTCTCCCTCGACCTTCATCACTCTATCTCTCTCTATGTATATCTCGCTCCCTGCTATGTGTCTCTAACTATGATTCTCCATGTGGAATCTCTTTCTCTCACACAAACACAAAACTTGGTCTCCTGGGGTCTCATTTCTCTCTACTATTCCCATGTGTGCCACTCGCACACCCCTCATACAGAGATGTATTTCGCTCCTTAGATATGAGAACCTACGACTCTTCCTCTTCAATATCTCTTTCTCGCACAAAAACACAAACTCTGTCTCCCAGGGTCTCATATTTCTCCATTGTTCTCTTGTATGTCGCTCACACACACTCTCTCCCTGGAGATATCTTGCGTTCCCTCGTATGTTTCTCTAGCTATCACTCTCATTGTGAAATATCTTTCTCTCTCGCAGACACAAAACTCCGTCTCTTTGGATCTCATTTCACTCTGATATCTGTTTGTATGTGACTCACATGCTCCGTATCTCTATCTCTCTCACACCCACAAACATAACCCAGCCTTCTGATCCACTCGACTCCTATCTCTAACGCACACTAGCTAGCATCTTTATCTTTCTATTTATCTGTTTCTCCATTAACCTTCTTTCTCGCCCTCACTCTTGATTCCTATCATGCACACTACATATGTTTCTCTCTACATGCAGTCAAGTGCCCTCTCACACACATATATAACTTCACCCTTTGAACCACCTGACGGTCATCTCCAACACCCACACTAGCGGATGTCCCTCTAGCTAGCATCTCCATCTCTGCATCTATCTGTAGTTTCTTCGACAACATTTCTTTCTCGCACGGAGTCTTGCTTCCTATCACCCACACCATATGTGTCTCTCCATACATATGCATTTATAGGTTGGTGTCTTTTGCACAATCGTTGCGCCTCACTCCCTCTGCTCGCCATAGATGCATGCTCCAGCCCACGCCACTATCTCTTAAAGACAAAAACACATGCTCAATTGTCAGGCCTTCTTCCCTGCATTCTCACGTGCATGCATATTGTCATACAAATCCGTCTCTCCCATGTCGTTGATCTTATGACTTATGTCTTCTTTCTTTTATCTCAATCATGTGCGCGCGCACACACACACATCCCACGTATACATGTATACCTCTCACACATGCACGTTCAAGGTCTCAATGTCTCCATACGTAGTTAATTACCCTCAATCCTAATGCCACATCGAATCGTTCTCCTCAATGTCTCCATCGGATGGGTAAAACACACACTCACACTTAACAATCT
>NC_041384.1:240327579-240425560 GCF_002162155.2 Triticum dicoccoides | reverse complement strand
TCTCCATCTCTCTCTCACACACACACAAACACACACACACACACACGCATGCACGCACCCCCCCACACACACTAAGACTCCATCTCTCTCTCTCTCACACACACATACACAAACTAAGACTCCATCTCTCTCTCTCTCTCTCACACACACACACTAAGACTCCATCTCACACACACATGCTCTAGGCGGAGCATTTGTTCCTACCACCCTTCATCCATCCTTACTCGTATGATAAACAATCACCTTTATTTACTTGCATAACATGGACAAATTCCACTTTACTTTAGTAGTCAGCAAACTTACCATCTGTACCCTTATAAAAAAACGAGTTGGCGGCGATGGTGTGCCTGCCATCTTGTAATACAGACCGTATGATCTATATCTGAGGATAGAAAGCAAACTATGATAATTTTACAAAAGATACTGAAAGGTTCGAGAAGAGGTGTCTAGAGGGGGTGATTAGACACTAAGTGCCAACAGTTGCAGTTTTTAATATTCTTAAGTTTAAGTGGGGTTTAAGCACAAGTTTAACAAACACAATACATATCAAGCAAGCATGCAATGAGTATATGAGCAGCGGAAAGTAAAGCATGCAACTTGCAAGAATGTAAAGAGAAGGGTTTGGAGTATTCAAATGCAATTGGAGACACA
This sequence comes from Triticum dicoccoides, assembly GCF_002162155.2. Lineage (NCBI taxonomy): Eukaryota > Viridiplantae > Streptophyta > Magnoliopsida > Poales > Poaceae > Triticum > Triticum dicoccoides. Next base: position 240,424,909 of record NC_041384.1, on the reverse strand, counting down.
GATGTTTTTGTCGTGGTTCCGATAGGTGGTGCTATCATACATCCACGTTGATGGAGACTTCAACCCACGGAGGGTAACGGTTGCATGAGTCCACAGAGGGCTCCACCCACGAAGGGTCCACGAAGAAGCAACCTTATCTATTCCATCACGGCCGTCGCCCACGAAGGACTTGCCTCAGTAGCGATAGATCTTCACGAAGTAGGAGATCTCCTTGCCCTTACAAACTCCTTGGTTCAACTCCACAATCTTGTTGGAGGCTCCCAAGTGACACCTAGCCAATCTAGGAGACACCACTCTCCAAGAAGTAACAAATGGTGTGTTGATGATGAACCCCTTGCTCTTGTGCTTCAAACGATAGTCTCCCCAACACTCAACTCTCTCTCTCACAGGATTTGGATTTGGTGGAAAGAAGATTTGAGTGGAAAGCAACTTGGGAAAGGCTAGAGATCAAGATTCATATGGTTGGAATGGAATATCTTGACCACAACACAAGTGTAGGTGGTTCTCTCTCAGAAAATGTGTATTGGAAGTGTAGGTATGTTCTGATGGCTCTCTCCACGAATGAAGAGTGGGTGGAGGGGTATATATAGCCTCCACACAAAATCTAACCGTTACACACAATTTTCCAAACTCGGTGGGACCGAATGGTTAAACTTGGTCGGACCGATTCAGCAAACCTAGTGACCGTTAGGATTTTCGGTGGGACTGAGATGCAACTCTGTAGGACCGATATGGTTAGGGTTAGGGCATAACGTAATCTCGGTGTGACCGATTACACAAACTCGGTGGGACCGATTTTGGTAATAAGCTAACCAGAGAGTTGGTCAGGCAAACTCGGTGAGACCGATTACACAAACTCGGTGGGACCGATTTTGGTAATAAGCTAACCAGAGGGTTTGCATTGTAATCTCGGTAGTATTGATTGCTCAAACTCGATGAGACCTATTTTGGTAATGGACATACAAAGAGAGATTACAATCCCATATCGGTGAGAACGAGATCCCTATCGGTGAAACCGATTTGCTAGGGTTTGTGGCAGTGGCTATGACATCTGAAACTCGGTGGCGCCGGATAGATAGAATCGGTGGGGCCGAGTTTGACTTTTGGTTTAGGTCATATGTGGATGTGGGAAGGTAGTTGAGGGTTTTGGAGCATATCACTAAGCACTTTGAGCAAGCAAGCCATTAAGCAACACCTCATCCCCTCTTGATAGTATTGGCTTTTCCTATAGACTCAATGTGATCTTGGATCACTAAAATAGAAAATGTAGAGTCTTGATCTTAAAGCTTGAGCCAATCCTTTGTCCTTAGCATCTTGAAGGGGTTCCACATCCTCTAGTCCATGCCACTCCATTGTTGAACTTATTTGAAACATACTAGGTAAAAGTGTTAGTCCAACAAGAGATATGTTGACATTAATTACCAAAACCACCCAGGGAGCACTTGTGCTTTCAGATACCCGCACCTCTCTTCACATCATTATCTCCCGCAACCTCATTGCTCAGCAATTAAAAAAGGAATAAGTCTCTCGAACAATCTAGCATGCATGGTGGCCGCTGCTGCCTGCCGGCGTCGTCCATCCCCATGCCTCCGCCCATTCCGACCACCAGTCACCACCACGCTCCACTCCTCCTCGCCTTATCTCTCATCTTTCATTTTTTCGATGACATTCTCGAGATACCAGTTTTCCGATAAAATTCTCGAGATATCATTAGTTTTTACACATGGGATTACTCCTACATGGTTCAATCACAATAGGTGTTTTGTAAAAAAATGCATATTGATGTTCCCTGCAATGCACGAGAATCTTGCTTGTAATTATATAACGCAAATCATGAGCAGGAAGTGACATTTTTTTGACACAACCAAGTTAACATGGCCACGTAAATCACTAGCTTAAGTAAATACCATTATACTTATATCTCGATGCAAAAGGTTGAGTACATGTCCGAAGAGTAGAGTCGCACACACGCACTCTGTCTCTCAGAATCTCTCTCTCTCACACACACACACCAGTTACGTGACGCCCAGTTAAGCAGACACGTATGTTACAATTTGTGCACCCGCGGGTACATGTGATGCTGCGCATTTATTTAAGCCGGAAGGCGAACCCAAACAGTAGTTGCATTCATTCCCCTCCCGCCGCCTCTTCTCTGGGAGCCATCGCCGGTAGCCATGGGTCGGCCAAAGGTAACAACATATGCCATACTCCCGCCGGAGCGGCGCTTTAATATGGAAATTTTAGTGGTCATGCATGCATCTTTTTGTGCTACCACTCCAATATCAGGGTTGACCGGTCGCTTCCCGCGGACGTGCGCCGGTGGTGGAAGAGGAAGGAGAAGGGAAGCGGGCTGTGGAGTAACATTTTTTACCACAATTTCTTAGGAAACTGAGTGCAATAATTGAGTAGTTTTGCAAACTACCAGTACTACACCTGAAACGGTTCAAAACCTATACTCCCTTGCCAGCGTGCGCTTCCCGCGTGAAACGGTCAGTGTTGCCCTGGAGCGTCAGTGTCGCATAATGCCCGGCCAGAGCGGAGGCGACCTCTCACTGGCGCCGGCTTTGAAGTGGCGCGACAGCCGAGAGAGCCCGCTTCCCGGTGCACGCGACTGCTCCGTGTCGAGACTAGCCATAGGCCCTGTTTGGATCCATGGGTTAGAGTTAGTTTGAGCTAGTTGGGGCTCAAATAGCCCTAAAGTATCCAAGCATGAGGGTTTAAATTGGAGCAACTTGCACCGAACCCACCAAAAAAACTATCCCACCCAAGAGGTGCTAACTGGAGATAGTTCTCATTGGGACCACTGAAAAATCACTTTTATCTCTCCATGAAGTGCATTTATTGTCAATCTAACCCTGTCACCCAAACACCTCTTTGGCTACAGTTAGTTCAGGGTTAGTCATGAGTTAGTCTAACCTCTAGCTAAGTTAGAGTATCAAACAGGAGCAGTATAGTACATGCAAGTTGCTCAAAGCATACATGCAAATTCGTACGTGAAAGGATTTTTTCTTTTTGAAAACGGAATGTGAAAGGATTTTTTTTAGAATGCTCTTGGCATGTCGCTAACATGTGATAGTTAACCCACCTCAATAGACGGCAGAAACGCCAGCCGCCGCACTTTGATAGAGACGAGAAGGGAGAAGCGACACAAGCTGCTGGATTACTAGAGATAGGTGTCGCACGGAAGCCAAGAAATATGGTGATAGCATGGGTTAGCCATGTACTAGTATGATGTAATTACACTGGGCTGCCATGTTTCGTACTCTTCCAGTCCACTATGGATATGATTGGTTAATTTTATATCGCTGAATAATATTAAATATTATGAGTGCAGACGCTCCACCACGAGGTTCCTTGCTCCTTCTCGGTAGTCCGGAATCTATGTTCTTCCACTCTATTTTTTACGTGAGCTTTGTTCATCCTTTTGCCAACACACGAGACATCTAGCATCAAGGTGCACGTGTTATGCAAGGATCGTTCCATCTATATGAAGAACACGTGGGACTGGATCTACGAGACGGACATGTACCCAGGAGTGGACATACGAACCTGAGTAATGTAGCGCAGTAAGTGAAGTAGAAAGGCACAAATGGTATGAACATGCCTGGCATATAGGGTGTGTTTGGTTGCGTTCTCGTCTCAGCATAGTTGTTACTTCTTCATGCACGCTCAACTCAACACCCCTCTTCATGCATGCTCTCTTCATGCATGCTTCTAGTGTATTTGTGCTAAACTAGTGTGGACTCATGCACCCTCCATACACTCTACCAAACACCCAAAAGTAGGTTGAGAAGGGAACTCTTGGGCGGCATTTGTCTCTTACTACGTTCTACCACTAAATGTTGTACGTGCAATGCATGGTGATGTTATGGAGTACATGCCTAAGTAATCTACTACTACTATATTAGTTGGAGGAACATATTGACTTTTATATTTGTTTACGTGTATGCCCCGAGACCTTCCAACTAGACGTGTCTTTCTCTCCAGGTCGCACTTTGTATTGTTCATACCACTAAGTACTACTATGTGTGGTCTCCGACCCAGAAGTGGAAGAAGTGGAGACGCTCTACCATGCTGTTTTTTTACGCTGGGCTCTACCACACTGTTCATGTCCCACTCCTTTCACTGACGTGTGGGACATCCAGCACGTGCCGTGTTTGGCACCCTTCGTCGTAAGAGTTGAAATTCTAGCATTCATTAGAAATAAAAAATAATTATAAATCGGCGGTGATACTATTTTTTTGCGAACCAATCAGTAGTGATACTATACCATGCAGTTTCCTTGCTCCTCGATATCGGATAGAATACTTCCTTTCGCCAACATGTGGGACGTCGACCATCCTGGTCCACTTGCCATGCACGCAGAACTGCAAGGGAGAGTCACCCAGGTCATCGTGCCGCAGTAACAATGACTAATGAGCTGTCAAATCACAGGCCCACTTCCCACTTTGAAGTTGCTCGGACAAAGGAACCATCATGACTTTGTTGAATTCTGCTTCTTGAAGAACACTACTGTACCAGCAGTACTGCTAGCTACAGTAGTTACTCCAACAGAGGCCTCCTTTTGTTCATAGGATAGGAATGAAAATCATAGGAAGTGAGATGACATGTATCTCAATTCCTATAGAGAAAGAGATGCCATTTGATGCTTAGGATAGGGATTTTTCCATTTAGTATAGGCTAATGTATTGGCAATTTGCTCTCAAAACTACAGTAGTAACTAGTACTATTGGTACATGCTCGTACTCAGACAGAGACACACACACACTAACTACTAGTACTACTACTTCTCACATGCTGGCCAGACGCCGTCGTTCTCCTTCCCGGCTTTGTCGGCGACACCCCACCACGCTTAGATCTCCGCCGACCTCTCCGCAGCAGCGCGTGCATCCTTTTCTTTCTTGCGGCGGCGGGCCTCTCTTTTCTTGAGTGCTTTCTGAATTTTCCGCTCCCTTTGTGCGGCTTTGGCCGCCTCTTGCTCTACCGCCCATTCGTCCTTGGCATCTTCAAATTCCTCCCACATAGTTGTGAGGTCGCGAGCGGCAATGAACTCGGCACGGCGGGATGCCATCGCTTGCCTACCATTTTGCGTGTGGTCGTGGGCGGCGAGGAACTCGGCGCGGCGGGATGTCATCGCTGCCTTACCGGTTCATGTGCGGTGCGGTGGCATGAACGACGCTTCGTGAGAGCTCTGGGGTGGAGTGGCCAGACAACCGTATAGTGCATTGGTTTGTCAAGAGCTCAAGGTCAGAAGACGAAGCAAATTTGGATTCCCTTCAATCCTCGTCATTTATTACCGAGTTAAAAGCATTGGCGGTCATCGAGCTTGTCTTGATAGCTCACTTTGATCATGGTATACGAGATATGGTGATTATACTGTCACTGGCTCAGCGTATAGCTCCGTATTTTGTCTGGTTGACCAGTCAAACAGTCCGCATGCACCTCATCAGCTCGTGTTCTTTATCTATCTACGCGGGCCTACCTGCCAATGGAGAAAGAAATACTGTAAAAACCAAAATTATGCGTATGTGGGGAATCAAACCACGGACTCGTTGCTGCAACGCACTCTCGTCAGCCAAATGAAAATGAAATACTTCGTGTCAGACACTCACGCTCACGATGTCAAAGCATGCTAATGCATGCACGTCGCCCTCTAAATCAAAGGTCTACTCATGGCGCAACGCAAACGGCGAGCCCATCACCTGCGCGCCCCGGCGGTGCCTGACATTGCTGCTTAGACGTTTGATGGAGGCGTACACGATCGCCGAGCATGTATTCACCTGGCTCAACACCAACGGTCATACTCGGACCGCCTTACTCATGTATATCGTCCATCACAACGACAATCTATAAAACAGCCTAAGCTGGTGAGGGTACTATGGTAGTATGGTAAGGAGTATGTACTATCGTGAGCGACCGATCTTAGTGCCACTGCACACCGAAACCCCTTCCATCGCTAGCGCGCGCTTCCCGCCTGAAACAGTCACCGTCTCTCCAGAATGTCAATGACACATTCACCGGACTTAACTGCAGGTGCAATTGGTGTGTCACTGACATGCGGGTAAGATGCCCGTTGGGCCCACATGTCAGTAACCCAAACGCATCTGCAGTTAAGTCACTAAAGCAGTGTCCGCATTCATGCCAGATGAACCTACTCCGGCGCCAGTTGTCCATCTGTCTGCCGCAGCTCATTGCCATTTGCCCTCTATATTAACTTGAGCCCCAGCTCCTAGCCATAGCCAAAGACCCACACTTATTCTCCTCCGGTCCCTTCCTTCTGTCGGCACCACTTCAACCATGGCCTCCTGGCGCTCCGAAGCTCTCTTGGACGTACTGTCGCAGGAGCAGACGAGGGACATCGGCGGCTCCACTCCGGGCGATTAAAAGCTCTCTTCGACGTACTATCGCAGGAGCAAACGAAGGAGATCGCCGGCACCCCCCCGGCCACCCTCCGCTGCCACGACCACGAAGCCGACGCGCGTGCGCGGGCGCATGTGGCAGCGAGGAAGAGTAGTACACGCACATCATCACGGAAGTGTATTAGGATTTCTCTCATACACACATGCGCGTGGGTGCGAGGCGTTGGGCTCTAACTGAACCCGAGCGAGGCGTTGGGCTCTAACTAAACCCGAGCAATTGCACTGCAGGCTACGCGTTACTGAACCCGAGTGATCAATCGATGGCTGTTAATTGAACCCGATCGAGCGATTCCTTCGCTACTGCTGCTAACTGAAGCCGATCGATGATGCCTCTGGATGAACAGTGAGCATTGTTGGGGGGTTTGGATGAACAGTTCCCGGTGGGGGTGGATGAACAGGACCCCCGTGGTGTTGCCTCTGGATGAAATGGACCTCGATCGATCGAGCCGATTGGGGCTGGATTAACAGGACCCTGTGGAGGGCTCAATGAACAGGACCACCCCATGGAGGGCTGGATGAACAGTAGATGGTGGAGGGCTGGATGAATAGTAGCCCGTGGAGGGGTGGTTGAACAGGAGCCTGTGGAGAGGGCTGGTAGAACAGTAGCCGGTGGAGTAGCGCGCGGTGGAGGCTGGATGAACAGGAGCCCGTGGATGAACAGTCGCAGGTGGAGGCTGGAGGAGGTCGACGGTGGATGAACAGTAGCCCGTGGAGGCTGGGGGGTCGATGGTGGAGATGAACAGTATCCCGTGGAGTCCCGTTTTGCGGTACGCCACACCCTTCCCGATGAACAGGACCCCTGTTTCGACCGTAGCGCTCCACCACAAGTCCGTTTCCTCTGTTTTGCGGTACGCCACACCCCTCCCGAACAACAGGACCCCGTTTCGACCGTAGGAGGTCCGTTTCCTCCGTTTTGCGGTACGCCAGCCCCTCCCGATGAACAGGATCCCGTTTCAAACATGGCCGGTCGAACACAACGCCGATTCCTCCGTTCTCCGGTACGCCAGGCCCGTTTCCATCGGCAGTTCCGTCCAAGCCCTCCCGATGAACACGACGACGCATTCCGCTTCGACCCAGCCAGTTGGCTCCCCATGAACACGACGACGACGCAGTTTCTCTGTTCCGACCCAGCCATGTACACGAGCCTTGGCCGTACGTATGCACGAGTAGGTGTTCGAGACCCCACCCGTATGTACGTACGTGGCCGTATTCTCTTTCTTGCACACTGGCCGCTGTACGTACATGAACATGCTACATGCATGCCTCTACTACGACACGTGCGCACCTCTACATCGACCATTATGTATGTACACATTCGCGACCAGAATGACAATGCTACGTACGCTTCGACCAGGTAGGTCCCGACTGTCAAGCACTTCCTTGCGTGCGAACATGTAGCTGGTGGGTCCCACCAGTCAGGGGGTGAATCATTTTTTTGCCCAGACGCACTTCCTTGCATGTGAAGATGTAGCTGGTGGGTCCCATCTATCAGGGGAAACGTTTTTTCGCGAAATACGGTAGCCCGTCCGGTGGGTCCCCGCTGTCAGATGGAGGAATAATTATTTTGCGCGTAATAAGGAGGCACTTCCTTGCTGTGGCCGTGGACCCAGCTGTCAGCCTCTCCAGGTACAGTCCACGTCCGATGGAAGCCGTTCCTTGACCACGTTGACCACGCCGCGCCGAGAGCACCAGGGGGGTGGACGACGGTGAGGCCTAGGAAGGGGACGACGTGGAGCCGGGGAAGACGCGGCAGTGGATTCCCATGTGTAGAGGAGTAGGAGGGTTCACTGGTTCACTGCGGTGTGAGGCAGTCGTCGCCGCAGAATAACAGGGGGTGTGGGTGAGTAGAGGGATGGCCTGGCCAGTAGTTGGAGTAGTAGGGGGCGGTGAGGCCTCCGCGCCATCGCAGCCGGCCACGGGAGGCAGGAGCACGAGGCACGACCGACACTGGTTTGGGCCGCTGGAGCAAGAAGACCAGAGGTTGAAGAAACACTACGGCCGTTGGATGGACATCATACGGTCACTGGAGCTAGAATCGTTCATATTGACTAAGTTGACAAAGCCCTTTGACCCCGTCAACTTAGTTGACCCATAAGTCGGCCTGCCACTATACTGGGTCCCAGCTAGCAGGGGGAGTATTCATTTTTGTGTGCGTAATAAGGAGGCACTTCCTTGCGTGCGAAGATATAGCTGGTGGGTCCGAGCTGTCAGCGGCGGTAACTTTTTTTTCGTGAAATACAGAGGCCCTTTCGGTGGGTCCCAGATGTCAGGTGGAGGAATCATTATTTTGCGTGTAATAAGGAGGCATTTCCTTGCGTGCGGCCGTGGACCCAGCTGTCAGCCTCTCCATGTACAGTCCACTTCAGATGCATGTCGGTCGTTGACCATGTTGACTAGGCCGCGCCGAGAGCACCAGGGCGGTGGCCGACGGTGAGGCCTAGGAAGGGAACGACACGGAGCTAGGGAAGACTCGGAAGTTGTTTCCCACGCGGAGGGGAGTACGACTGTACGAGGGTTTACTGGTTCGTCTGCCGTCGCCGGAGAATAACAGCAGGGGTGGGTGAGTAGAGGGATGGCTAGGCTAGTGATGGGAGTACGGTGGGGCGGTGAGGCCTACGCGGCAGCACAGCCGGCCGCGGGAGGAGGGAGCAGGCAGTCCCCCCAGCACTTGTTTGAGCGGCTGCAGCAAGAGCAAAGATTGAAGAAGCATGATGGTCGTTGGATGGACATCCAACCGTCACTGCTTGTGTGTCAACTTTTTTTAGGAAAGCCTCAAATCTGTGAAAAATAGCATACAACCCATCTGCCATTATTTCTAATAATTTACAGCCATTTGCTAATTCTTAAGGTTTTTTTGGAGCCCATATCCTTTTTGTTAGCATTACAGCCCATACTGTGGCCACGGTTAAAACATTATACGAAATTTTGCATATTTCGGTGCGGTCCGAACTATTTTTAATCCCAAAATTTTGAGTCACATTCAAACTGATTTAAAAAATAAATGCAATTCAAAATTTTGTCCACGCATAAAAATCAATGCAATTCAAAATCTCCAAATGAAAAAAAGAAATTTGAAACTGATTGCTGGTTTGATGTGTTATAAAAATGTATAGCCCATTTCTCATTACTGATAGGCCATTTTCTCGGCCAGCCGAATGAAGCTCTCCTCGTTTGGAAAGATTTGCAGCCCAACAGGCCTGACAAAGCGACTTACTTAGCAAATCACAAAAAACTGGGCTGTGGCCATGGACCCAGCTGCGGCCGTGGACCCAACTGTCAGCCTCTCCATGTACAGTACTCTTCCGATGTAAGTCGGTCGTTGACCGCATTGACCACGCCGCACCGAGAGCACCAAGGCGGTGGACGATGGCGAGGCCTAGGAAGGGGACGACGCGGAGTCGGGGAAGATGCGGCAGTGGATACCGCCACGGAGAGGAGTATGAGGGTTCACTAGTTGGGCTGCGGTGTGAGGCTGCCGTCGCCGCAGAATAACAGGGGGTGTGGGTGAGTGGAGGGATGGCCTGGCTAGCGGTGGGAGTAGTATGGGGCGGTGAGGCCTCCGCGGCAGCACAGCCGGCCACGGGAGGCAGGAGCAGGCGGCACGACCGGTGCTGCTTTGGGCGGCTGGAGCAAGAAGACCACAGGTTGAAGAAGCACCATGGCCGTTGGATGGACATCGAACCGTCACTGGAGCTAGAATCGTTTATATTGACTAAGTTGACAAAGCCCTCCATCCCCGTCAACTTAGTAGGCCCACAAGTCAGCCACCCACTATGGTGGGTCCCAGCTAGCAGGGTGTATTCATTTTTTTGTGCGTAATAAGGAGGCACTTCCTTGCGTGCGAAGATATAGCTGGTGGGTCTGACCTGTCAGTGGGGGAACTTTTTTCGTGAAATACAGAAGCCCTTCTCATGGGTCCTAGCTGTCAGGTCGAGGAATCATTATTTTGCGCGTAATAAGGAGGCATTTCCTTGCGTGCGGCCGTGGATCCAGCTGTCAGCATCTCCACGTACAGTCCAGTTCCGATGGATATCGTTCATTGACCACGTTGACCAAGCCGCGCCGAGAGCACCAGGGCGGTGGACGATGGCGAGGCCTAGGAAGGGAACGACACGGAGCCTGGGAAGACTCGACAGTTGTTTCCCACGTGGAAGAGTATGAGGGTTTACTGGTTCGTCTCCTATCCCCGGAGAATAACAACAGGTGTGGGTGAGTATAGGGATGGCTAGGCCAGAGATGGGAGTACGGTGGGGCGGTGAGGCCTGCGCGGCAACATAGCCGGCCACGGGAGGAGGGAGCAGGAAGTCCCGCCGGTGCTTGTTTGAGCGGCTGGAGCAGGAAGAGCAGAGATTGAAGAAGCACGACAGCCGTTGGATGGACATCCAACAGTGACTGCTCTCATGCGCATTATTTCTAATAATGTATAGCCCATTTGCTAATTCTTAAGAATCCTTTTGGACCCCATCTTCTTTTTGTTAGCATTACACCCAATATTGTGGCCAAGGTTAAAAATTATACGAAATTTTGCATATTCCGGCGCGGTCAACTGTTTTTAATCCCGAAATATCGATTCACATTCAAACTATTTTGAAAAATAATTTATATAAATATAAAATCAAAATAATTTTCCATGCATAAAATTCAATGGAATTTAAAATCTTGTAACGAAAAAAATTGAAACTAATTCCCGGTTTGATGTGTTTTAAAAATGTACATCCCATTTCTGGGCTAACCGAATGAAACTCTCCTCGTCTTGAAAGATTTGTAGCCCAGCAGGGCTGATAAAGCAAGTAGGCCTCAATTGGGCATTTCTTTAAAAATATAGAATTGGGCTAGACATTTTCAGCAAGAAAAAACACAACTGGGCTCATGGTGTGGTAAACATAAATAAAACCCTGGCTAGACGGGCCACAGCCCCCGCACAGCCCCGTTGTTACCCTGATCTGTCGCTAAAACTAGTATACATAACAACTGCTTGTTCCGCAAAAAAACTGCACGACCTGCTGGGTCTTTGGTGTCAGCCGCTCATAGTGTAATTCTCTCGTTTATTGACTATGTTGATAATGGCGTGAGCCCCAGATGTCCAACCATTTGGAGGAACCATATTTTTGGGCTTGTAATATATAGGCACTTTGCTTGCGTACTGCCATGACGCTAGTGGGTCCCTGCTGTCATACTCTCCACGTACAGTCATCTCCTTGTTCCTCTCGGTTGTTGACGACGTTGACAACGCAAGAGGGCTACGCACTACGCATGGCGAGTGAACCAAGGTCACAAGGCGGAGGACGACGGCGAGGCCTTGGACGGAACGAACAGGAGCCGTGGAAGATGCGTCGATCCAGTCGCAGGCGGAGGGGAGTACAAAGGTTGACTGGTTCGGGTGCGGGTGCGTGTTAGGGCTGACGTCGCCGGAGAATAACAGGATGTGTGAGGGAATAGAGGGAGAGACTGGCCAACATTGGAGGGTACGTATGGTAGGGCAGCGGAGGCACAGCCAGCCATGGGAGGCGGGACCAGGCGGAGCCGACATGGTGGTTTGGTTTGGGTGGCTGGAGGAAGAAGAAGACAAGAGATAGAAGATACACGACAGATGTTGGATGCCAATCCAATGGCTGGTAGGCAGAATTGTTTGTTGACTGGCTAGTAAGTCGACACCACCTTGGATAGGCTATTTCTTCGCGGGTCCTGTTGGTGTCAAAACCGGCGGATCTTGGGTAGGGGGTCCCGAACTGTGCGTCTAAGGTCGATGGTAACAGGAGACATGGGACACGATGTTTACCCAGGTTTGGGCCCTCTCTGTGGAGGTAATACCCTACGTCCTGCTTGATTGATATTGGTGAATACGAGTATTACAAGAGTTGATCTACCTCGAGATCGTAATGGCTAAACCCTAGAGGTCTAGCTGGTATGGCTATGGAAATGAGTATATCTCCCTCTCCGGACTAAGTCCTTTGGTTTATATAGACACCCAGAAGATCTAGGGTTACACAAGGTCGATTACAAAGAAATGAATCTACATATTCGATCGCCAAGCTTGCCTTCCACGCCAAGGAGAGTCATGTCCAGACACGGGTGCAATCTTCGGTCTTCGTATCTTCACAGCCCATCAGTCCGGCCCATGGCTAATAGGCCGGACGCGCGAGGACCCCTTAGTCCAGGACTCCCTCAGTAGCCCCCGAACCAGGCTTAAATGCCGAGGTGTTCAGCGCACGGATTGTCTTCGGCATTGCAAGGCGGGTTCCTCCTCCGACGTCTTCTAAGTAATGTATTCGGCTTTCAATTCAATGTCGCACTCCTCGACTTCTGTGCATCGATGAATTCAGCTTCCTCGTGTCAAGCGAATGTGGACGGTCAGGGTATTTTTTGCAAACAACCCCTCAGCCATGCAAGAAAGAGCGTATATTTAAAGTGATTGGGTCTCAGATCCATTCGGCACCACACGGAGAAAATCCTCAGAGATTACCAGGAAAGACCATTCCAACATGGCCAGTATTCCCAGCTCCTCCTCTCGTTCCGACCCAGAGAAAGGCGAGTTGGTGAGGTGATCCGTGTCCTATAGTCAATTAGCAAAGTTATAAACGCAGGGATTTCACCCCCCTACGAATCTAGTCCATGTTCGAGCGGTGTTGGCTTCCTTTAACGGCAAAACCCAAGCGGAGGATTCCCCAATCCATCTGCGGGGGAGCGAGTGTGCTTCGTCCCCTATCTGCTGAGGGGCGTGGGATTTCCAATTCACCCATTCCTACGAGGGCTTATGGAGTATTATGGCCTCCAGCTGCATAATTTTACCCCAGCCTCCATCCTGCACACATTGCGGGTTACGTTGCTTTATGCGAACTATTCCTGGGTTGTGAGGCCCATTTCGATTTATGGAGAAGACTGTTCTGCCTTGTCCCACGCAACCACGAGGGATCGATATTTGAAGTGGGCGGGGCCGAAATATGGCGCATTACTGAGATCGGATATCTAGCCGGCACACCGAAGAAAGCTTCCATAGAGTGGACCTCTGAGTGGTTTTACATTGAGGACGTCGTACTTCTAGATCCAGTCCGGAGGGCTCTACCCGATTTTACAAGTGCTCCATTGAATAAACACCATAGCTAGCGTCCCCGGAGCCTCGACGAAGAGGATAGCACAGAGATCAGTCTGCTGCTGGGTAAGATCAAGATGCTCGACCAGTCCGGATTGTCAATAGTCGAGGTAATGGATGTTTCCATAACGCGGGGGGTCCAACCACTCCAATATAGAGGGCAACCCATGTGGCATTACAATGGGGAAGACGACACCTCCCGCTGTGGTCGGAAGGGCCCGAAGACTCCCGCCGTTCTGGCCAAAATATTAGCCGAACTGTATAAAGGGGAGCAGGAGGAGGTCGCCCGTCTCCAATATCGAGATGGGTTTTCCAGGTACAACTCTCCTAGCTAGGTAAGCCCTAACTCCACTATTCAACTCCTTTCCCTGAATTATTTCTGAAGGGAAGTATCTTATTCATTCATGATAGGAATGGCGAAAGGCTGTCGAGGGGATCCATGACCCTGCCCCTCAGCCAGAGAATCACGATCGGGATCTTGACCCCGGATATGAGGAAGATCCGGACATATTCGTGGAGCTCAAAAATGGAGTTTTCTACCAGACGAGCTATGACTACACAGATGTACCCATCATCGCTGATTACCCTGGCCTCCTTCCTGCTTCACATGTAAGTAATTTTAGCTGGTACTTTCCTCTAGAGGGTTCCCTTACTATGCCTCACCCACCACATTTATTCCATGTTTCAAAGGGGAGACACTCAGCACCGTGACATGCACCAGAAACATCTCCGATGAGAGCAGTGTCCGCGCCTGGCACATTTTTGAAGAGAAAGGCCAATGATAGCATGACAGAACCCTCGTCAAAGAGGTAAGACTTTTCTTTTCAAGAATACCTATTCTGATCATCACATCCAACTGAAATGCCACTCGCCGTATTCCAGCAAGAAATGTATCCGCCGGACTGTGTCCGGGGATCCGGCCGGTCGTGCCTCTACTAGCCATGTTCCGGACTCTGCCCAAAGAACGGGGGTTGATACGGGAGCGGCCCCAGACTGTCCTCCAGCAGAGGATTCGGACGACGTGTCGGTCATGAACTCTGAAGTGGAGAGCGCTATGAAGCATCATCATCGGAGGGCCGTTCGTCGTAACCCTAGTTTTTCAAAAGCGTCATTTAATGCCTTCAATTCGGCTGATGCGTATATTCGAGCTGCTCGGGATGGGCTTGTCAGAGCCACAGACCAGCATCTAAAAGATATGCAGGTAAGCGTAGATTTAATAAGCATACACCAGTAGCCCCCGAGACTTAAAGTAGTTGATACAATTGATTTAAGGATCTATGTATAACCAGGTGGTTACATAGAATAACACCCTATTAGCTCAGGAACTAGAAAAGTGTCAAAGCCAGCTAACTGCTGCCAATGCCGAACTGGAGAAATCCAAGAAGGCATCCCCTGGTAATGTTTCCCTCCATCGAGAAAACACAATGGTACACTAATAATGCTAACCTAGTTGCTTACCTTTTTATCGAATCATTAGACCAACTGCAAGAATAGCTCGACGCCGCTCGAAGCGGAGAACATGGAGCCAAAAAACTGCTAGCAGAGGGCGAGCGTGTGCTAACAAAAGTCGTTCACGAGAAAAACAAGCTCCAGGATGCGAACAACCAAATGCGCGAAGAACTGAAAGATGTACGGGCCCAGCTAGTAGACTCCGTGAAGGAGAACAAAAAGTTGTGAGGCGATATATTCAGTATGTGGCCAAATTTATCTGTTGACAGTTTGGGGGTGAAATTAGCTGATATAGCTATGATTGTAGGTATATCGACGGGCTGTCCCGAAGAGGAGGTGTCCGGATCAGCAAGTGATCTTCTGCAATGGATGTCGCAGTTGCACGAGCAAGCTCGGCAGGCAATGCGGAGTGTAGCCAAGGCCTTATGGCCATCCGCCTCCCCTCCAGGGAGTATGGAGAAGCTTGTAGAGCTGTTCAAGGGAGCGTGCGGCGTATATGACCGTGGAAGATATCGGCTTGTCGAGAGGGTGCGCGAGAGGCCTAGGCCATGGTAAAAACGCGGTATACCAAGCTAGATCCGAATCACATGGCCTGGGTCGGACCGCTAGGGTCAAATGGGGAAGAAATTCCCATGAGTTTAGTATATGACCAACTGGAGGTGGCCGCTAGATATTCCCAACAAGATTATAAGTTAGACCGCCTATTGGACGGTATAGAGGAGGAAGTCTTTAATTCCTATGTGACTATGTACTTTCCTTCTAGCTGGATAATAAAAACAATTGTCATGGCCGACTGAGGGAGTCCTGGATTAGGGGGTATCCGGACAGCCGGACTATAACCTTTGGCCGGACTGTTGGACTATGATGATACAAGACTGAAGACTTCATCCCGTGTCCGGATGGGGCTCTCCTTGGCGTGGAAGGCAAGCTTGGAAATACGGATATGTAGATCCCCTTCCTTGTAACCAACTCTATGTAACCCTAGCCCCCTCCGGTGTCTATATAAACCAGAGGGTTTAGTTCGTAGGACACAATAACAACAATCATACCATAGGCTAGCTTCTAGGGTTTAGTCTCTCTCATCTCGTGGTAGATCTACTCTTGTACTACCCATATCATCAATATAAATCAAGCAGGACGTAGGGTTTTACCTCCATCAAGAGGGCCCGAACCTGGGTAAAACATCGTGTCCCGTGCCTCCTGTTACCATCCACCTAGACGCATAGTTTAGGACCCCCTACCCGAGATCCGCCGGTTTTGACACCGACATTGGTGCTTTCATTGAGAGTTCCTCTGTGTCGTCATCATCAGGCTTGATGGCTCCTTCGATCATCGTTAGCGATGCAGTCCAGGGTGAGACTTTTCTCCCCGGACAGATTTTTGTATTGGGCGGCTTTGCACTGCGGGCCAATTCACTTGGCCATATGGAGCAGATTGAAAGCTACGCCCCTGGCCATCAGGTCAGGTTTGGAAGCCTAAACTACAAGGCCGATATCCGCGGAGACTTGATATTCGACGGATTCGAGCCCCTGCCGAGTGCGCCACACTGTCACGATGGGCATGATTTAGCTCTGCCACCGAACAGTGTCCTGGAGACCGCACGTGCAGCCGCTCTGACCTTTAATTCGGAGCCAACTGCGCCATCTGAAGGCGGGTGGTTAGACCCCACCGCGGAGGCAGCAGCCTCAACGGAGATCGAACCGAACACCAACCTTATCCTTCACGAGGCCCGTGACTCCCCATCGCCCGACTCTCCTCCGGACTCTGAACCGTCCGCGCCCCTGCCAATCGAATCCGATTGGGCGCCGATCATGGAGTTCACCACCGCGGATATCTTTCAGCACTCGCCCTTCGGAGACATACTGAACTCACTAAGGTCTCTCTCCTTATCAAGAGAGTCCTGGCCGGATTATGACCGACAGGATTGGGATGCGGACGACGAAGAAATTCAACGCCCACCCACCACCCACTTCATAGCCACTGTCGATGATTTGACCGACATGCTCAACTTCGACTCCGAAGACATCGATGGTATGGACGACGATGTAGGAGACGAACAGGAACCAGCGCCTACAGGGCACTGGACAGCCACCTCATCTCATGATGTATATATGGTGGACACACCGAAAGGAAATGACGACGAGGAACAAGAGGACGTAGCGAAGGATCGTTCCCTCGAAAAGCAGTCAAAGCGGCGGCGCAAGCGCCGCTCCAAACCCCGCCTCGACAGAAACAGCGGTCATATAGACCCAGCCACAGAGCAGGGCGAGCCGGTGGACGATGAACATGGCATCTAGCAACTGTCCGAACAAGGCAATTTGGATAATCAAACCGAACAACCCGTCCCCAGCGAAGATAACAGTCCGGATGACCTCACGCCGGACAAGTTCCTGGAGCAGAAGAACCTCCATAAAAGGCTCGTCGCCACTGCGTGTAGCCTGAAAAAGCAGAACCGGAAGCTGAAGACTGCGGAAGATGCACTTAGAATCAGATGGAGTAAAGTATTCAACACCGCAGGCAAATATGGCGGCAGTCGCCACACAAAGAGCTACCCGAAGCGAAAGCTACTGCCCGAATTTGATGAGGAGGCCTTAGAGCCCCCCCAATCAAAAAACAAAGCAGCCATCTAGTCGGATAGACGACCTCACGGCCAACATAGAGCGGCACACGGCGCCGCACACAAGCCAGCATGTGATCCACACGAGGACTCACATCAAAGAGATGGCCCAACCAGATCTATATACGTACCAAGAAAGCACGCTCTTGCAAGCAATGCAACACAACAAATATCCGAACACAACGGTACACCCAAATACAGGGGTGCCGCACACCCCCTATGTTTCACCGACGAGGTGCTAGACCATGAATTTCCAAAGGGATTCAAACCCGTAAACATAGAGGCATACGACGGAACAACAGACCCGGGGGTCTGGATCGAGGATTACATCCTCCATATCCATATGGCTCGAGGAGACGATCTCCATGCCATTAAATACTTACCCCTCAAGCTCAAAGGGCCAACTCGGCACTGGCTTAAAAGCCTCCCCGAGAACTCCATTGGAAGTTGGAAAGAGCTCGAGGACGCCTTTCGGGCAAATTTTCAAGGGACCTATGTCTGACCACCGGATGCAGATGATTTAAGTCATATAACTCAACAGCCCAGAGAGTCAGCCGGAAAACTCTGGAACAGGTTCCTTACTAAAAAGAACAAAATAGTCGACTGTCCGGACGCCGAAGCCTTAGCAGCTTTCAAACACAGCGTTCGTGACGAATGGCTTGCCACACACCTCAGCCAAGAAAAGTCGTGAACAATGGCAACATTAACAAGCCTCATGACCCGCTTTTGCGCGGGCGAGGATAGCTGGTTAGCCCGATGCAACAACAGTAACCCAAATACATCCGAAGACAGGGATGGAAACGAGAAATCCCGACGCAGTAAAAATAAGCGCCGGAATAAAGAAGACAGCCCGAAGAGCATGGCGGTAAACGCCGGATTCAACAGCTCTCGGCCAGATCAGCAAAAGACGCCCTCCAAAGGCAACAGAGATGAACTGTCCAGCCTAAACAAAATTCTGGACCAAATATGTCAGATCCATAGCACCCATGGTAAACCCGCTAATCATACCCACAGAGAATGTTGGGTCTTCAAGCAGTCCGGCAAGCTCAATGCCATACACAAGGGGGAGGATACACCAAGCGAAGACGAGGATGAGCCTCTCAAGCAAGACACTGGGGAACAAAAGAAATTTCCACCAGAAGTCAAAACAGTAAACGTGTTACACGTGATCAAGGGGAGAAACAAAGCGGCACTCCCAGAGAAATATGCCCAAGGGCCTATCACCGCGGAGTCCTGCCACTGGTCGTCTCAACCGATCACCTTCGACCATCGGGATTACTCAGCAAGTTTCCGGCGTGCAGGATGGGCTACCTTGGTATTAGACCCAATAATTGACGAATACCTCTTCACATGAGTCTTGATGGACGGTGGCAGCAGTCTAAACCTGATATACCAGGACACAGTCTGCAAAATGGGGATAGACCCAACAAAAATTTGCCACAGCAATACTACCTTTAGAGGAGTAACGCCAGGCTCAGGGGCTCATTGCACGAGCTCCCTGCTACTAGAGGTTATATTCGACTTCCCTGATAACTTCCATAGTGAAAATTTAACCTTCCACATTGCTCCGTTCCAAAGTGGCTATCAAGCACTACTCAAACGCGAAGCTTTCGCTTGCTTCAACGCAATACCGCATTACGCTTCCCTCACGCTTAAGATGCCCGGGCCACGTGGCATCATTACAGTAAGTGGAAATATTGAGCGATCCTTGCGCACCGAAGAGAGTGCGACTGCCTTGGCCGCCGCACACTAAAACGGCCTCACCAACTAAAGCATTTGATAGGTCGTCAAGACCACGGACATGGTCAGACGAGTCCAGCGCAGCTATATAAAATCCACATAGGTTCGACGGCCACACCCCTGTTACAAAAACAAGGGGCTCCACGCGCGTAAGCAAGTGGCAATTTTCGCTCATCTTGAATTGTACATGGTTTCTTTAATATAACCTACCTTTTTGCACGACAACTTTTCACCTAAGTTCCTCTCTTTTATAGATGACCATCATGCTACACCCGTCCAGGATATGGCACAACGGAGATACACGCGCAGACGTGCAGCAAAGACCCGTTCCAAGGATTCTTTTTAGATTAAGACCCTGCGTAAACCTTTCTTACTGTCTCCTGTTGATACACATCCCTTGGATTCTCAATAATATTGAGAAGGATGCTGACGTCTTGGCATGTGGCCACGTCAGAATAACGCACGTACCTGGACACCAGGGGCTTCTTACAAAGGGCACTGTTTAGGCCCGGTTTACACCATAAAGACCGAATACCTTAGGGAGTGTTCGGCGTCGCGAGTTTGGCCTTCTATCCATCAGCTCCGAATCATGTCTTTGGTCAAATGTTGGGTTTGCCCGGCTCCTGTGTTTTGCTGCCTTACGTTCCGCTCTATCGGCTAAGGCGGCACCAGGAGAACTACTGCGATTGTGCCCCGGTTCATCCGGACGAGCACCTTAGTAGAGAAAGCCAAAATATGACTATCATGATATAGCGTGAGACTGGCAACCACTCGAGGACCTAGAGGAATCTTCGGGATTCCTCTGCCTAAACGAAGGGCCGTTTCCCGTCCAGGCATGTACGCACCCCGAATTCGGATGAGTGCAGAGCCACCAGGGGCTATATAGTAGCCCCACTCTCAAACTCCTCTGGCTAAGTGAAAGTGTTAAAGAATTATAGTTCGGTTGCCTAGTTCGCTGCGCTATCACCTCCTTAATAAGACCAAGACGTTGGATTAAGTGTGAAAATGTGTCTTCTGCAAACACCCCCGCATTATATGCGTGGGGGCTGAAGCCGACGACTGCAATCTTTCAGCTTATATACATATATATGTAAACAGCCGCACAGGAGGCATCATATTATTTTCGGGCAAAAGTATAAGTACAGCCTTGATAAATTCAATAAAACATTGTTTTTACAATGGGAGTACATGTCACTCAAACATAATATTCTTCGAGCACTGGGCCTCTATCGAACGAGCACCTTCAAGAACTTCTTCAAAATAGTGCTCGGCAGCCACTCGGCCTATGGCCGAACCCTGCGCCGCAACAGTGGTGGCATCCATCTCCGCCGAGTATGTCTTAACACGGGCAAGGGCCATCCGCGAGCCTTCTATGCATGCCGACCTCTTCATCGCATTAATGCGCGGCACTGCATCAAGGAACTGCTGCACCAAGCTAAAATAACTGTTCGGCTTTGTCCTTTCCGGCCACAGATGATCTACAACAGACCTCATGTTGAGTTCGGACAAGCTATTCAGCTCGGCCCATTCGGCAAGCTGACCAGCAAATGGAAGCGGAAGCTCTGGAACGTTAAATTGCGACCAGAACAGTTTGTCCATTTCACGATCTGTTTGATCTCGGAAGTATTCGGCCGCATCGACAGTGCTTGCCGCCAAGTCCAGATATGCGTCTGCCAAACTCCACAGCCGATCCAGAGGGGCATACCGAGGATCTCCAAACTTCCTCCGCAGCATAAAGGGCTTCCCAGCCACAATATCCCCGGCTTCACGCAGTTCCTCCTTCTTTGCTCTTATTGCAGAGCGGGTGTCTTTGGTCGCCATCGTGGCCTTTTCCAGGTCCATCGCCTTCGCCCGGTTTTCTTCTTCAAGAAGCTGGCAGCGGTCGGCAGTGTCTTTCAACTTTTCATTCATCCTGGCCATTTTTTCTTTGGTCTCGCTATGTGCGGCCTTCTCGGCTCTTAACTCTTCGGCCTCCTTCAAAGCGGCCGCATTATTACTCCTTTCTTGATCCTTGGTTCAGGCAAGCTTCGTCCGAAGGGTCTCCACGGTGGCAGCTCCATCTGCAGTCACAACATATTAAAGAAACTGGCATCACGCTGCTCTTACTATGTGACATTCACCAGAAAAATCACCTACCCCGTGCCTCGTCGAGCCGCTTGTTAGCAAGCTCGATGTCGGCATCCGCCGCATCCAGTTGTCGCTTTAGTTCGACAAACCCATAAGTCCGGCTAGCCACCGGAGCTTCAACCACCTGCACATGAAGGCGGTCTGGTTATTACCTGGGACTACGATCCTCTGTTTGCCACTGTTCTCGATGACAACCAGAGTCTCAGGGGCTACTATCTACACAGGGCACACCTAAAAATGTGCGGTACTGTCACAAATATATATCATTTCACGTACCTCAAAACACGTCAGTAGACTCATAAAGGCTTCATGCAACCCGCTTTCGGCGGACGAAATCCTTTAAATCACCGCACCCATCAATGTACGGTGTTCTTCTGAGATAGTTGCTTGCTCTAGCAGATCCCTTAGTGCGTCCGACCGCATACCAGACGGTGCCGGATTCTTTTGGTTGCTCTCTTCAAGAGCCGGATACTGGGGACTTCGGGCGACCATAGGATTATCTTCTGGCCTAACCTGATCCGGCGAGGCCCTCCATGACGACACTTCAAGGTCGCCCGCTTCTTGAGTGGGGGAGTCCGGGGGAGGCGTTTCGCTCACCATCATCTCCGGAAGAAGATCCCCCGAAGACGAGCTCTGCTGAGAAGGGCTAAGATCCGAACTGCAAGATAAATGCTTCGGTTATTTTCCTCAGAGGTAAGGTAGATCTTCACTATTAAAGTACTTTTTGATTACTTACCGCTCGTTAGAGGGCTGATCTCCGCGCAGACTTTGTGCGGCAAGAGCACCCTCCAAGGTAGGACCCTCTGGTGGAGATTTCTTCTCCCGTTTGGAAACCTTGGTTTCCGGATCTTCAGAGGTAGTCCTCCTCCTTCCCCGGGTTGAGAGAATGTCAGATTCCTCCCCTTGGTTATCCTCCCTCACGGAGGCGCTCGTTCCCACGGTCGGAATAGGTAGCGGTGGAGGCCCGCTTTTGCCCTCTTTATTCCCCCCTTCATCTTCCATTGAGAGCACCGGGCAAGGTGCTGGCTCGAGCATCTTCTCCAGCACCGGATTATCCATGCCTTCAGGAAGGGGGGCCGAACACCAGATCATCTTCGCCTTTGTTATCCAGTCTCGGTCAAAAAGCGATTCTTCAGAATGACGTCATGATAAATGAAAGACAGTGTGTTCGGCTAGAGAATTACTTACTTGGGCCACGATGCGGTTGCTGCTCAGGCCCACGTCCTCAGTAGTGTCCGGACACTCTATTTGAGGTCCGAAGAATGATTTATACATCTCCTCGTGCGCCAGGCCAAGGAAATTCTGAATAGTACGCGGTCCTTCTGGGTTGAACTCCCACATGCGGAGGGGCCGGCATTTGCAAGGCTGGACTTGACGAACCAGCATGACTTGCACTACCATAACCAAACTAAAATCTCCCTCGAGGAGATCCTGGATGCGGATCTATAGTATGGGCACATCCTTGGCTGGACCCCAGCTCAGCCCCCTGCTTATCCATGACATCAGTTGTGGTGGAGGGCCCGAGCGAAAGGAAGGGGAAGCTAACCACTTGGCACTTCTGGGAGCAGTGACATAGAACCACTCCCGTTGCCATAATCCGGACACCTCTGGAAAGGAACCTTTTGGCCACGGAGCTCCAGCAATCTTGCTTATTAATGCACCCCCGCACGCTGCATTCTGCCCCTCGACCGTCTTTGGCTTCACATCAAAGGTCTTGAGCCACATGCCGAAGTGAGGGGTAATGCGGAGGAAGGCCTCACATACGACAATAAATGTCCAGATGTGGAGAAAGGAATCCGGGGCTAGATCGTGGAAATCAAGCCCGTAATAGAACATCAAACCCCTAACGAAAGGATCCAGAGTAAGGCCTAGTCCTCGGAGGAAGTGGGAGATGAACACGACATCTTCATTGGGTTCAGGAGTAGGGATGACCTGCCCTCGGGTGGGCAGCCTATGCGAAATTTCGGCGGTCAGGTATCTGGCCTCCCTCAACTTCTTGATGACCTCCTTCGCGGCGGAGGAAGGCATCCACCGGCCTTGAAGGCTGGATCCGGACATGATTGAAGGTCCGAAGCACCTGACCTGGGCTTTGGGTGTTAGAACTCGAGGCGGGGGAAGGATTCGATTGAGCACAGGAGGGAAAAAATTAAAAGCCTTGTCCCTTTATAAAGAGGGTGAATATCAAGCGTCCTCCTCGTGGCCGTTTGGGACTTGCCTAAAATCTAGGAGTCCCAGACACGGTTGGGTTACCCACGACCGTATTGATGAGTATCCCGTAATAAGGGGAACACGATCTCTGCTTTGACAAGAGGTGTCAAGAAACCGCCTCGCGTTATGGGCAGGGCTGGTTAAAGAAAAAACGGTTCAAATAATCACCGGGCCATGGCATGATGTCATGTTGCCAAAACGTGTCAGCAGATTAGATTTGTGGAAATATTATTCTCTCTACGGTGGTACGTGGAACTTATTTTGCAGGGTCAGACACTATCCTTACATTCAAATTCTTCCGTGGTGTATTCGGAGGAGGAACCAGCCTTGCAATGCCGAAGACAACACTACACGCCGGACTCATCGTCATTGAAGCCTGGTTCAGGGGCTACTGAGGGAGTCCTGGAATAGGGGGTATCCGGACAGCCGGACTATAACCTTTGGCCGGACTATTGGACTATGAAGATACAAGACTGAAGACTTCGTCCTGTGCCCGGATGGGACTCTCCTTGACATAGAAGGCAAGCTTGGCAATACGGATATGTAGATCCCCTTCCTTGTAACCGACTCTGTGTAACCCTAGCCCCCTCTGTTGTCTATATAAACCGGAGGGTCTAGTCCATAGGACACAATAACAACAATCATACCATAGGCTAGCTTCTAGGGTTTAGCCTCTCTGATTTCGTGGTAGATCTACTCTTGTACGACCCACATCATCAATATAAATCAAGCAGGATGTAGGGTTTTACCTCCATCAAGAGGGCCCGAACCTGGGTAAAACATCGTGTCCCCTGCCTCCTGTTACCATCCGCCTAGACGCACAGTCAGAGACCCCCTACCCGAGATCCGCCGGTTTTGACACCGACACCGACATTTTCACTTCGACTTCTGGACCCAAAGGTAGGGGGTGTTTCAGAATACCCTAACGGTTGAATATACCGAGGTATGCATGGGAACCAGGCGTAGGGGTCATAGTTGCTTGAACAGACAATGTGTATCCGGCTAGTTATGTTATATTATAGTATGTAAGAAACATCTTCCAGAGAGAATAGTTCCGTTAAGGGTTCCTTTCCCTGGGTGTGCATGCGTTTAATGTGCTTGTCTGAACTGTGATTGAAAAAAATCATAGAGTAAGTAACTTCTGGGGTTTCACAATGGAGTGAATGTGGAAACGTCTTTAATTCGCCGACCTAATATTCCCTTAAGAACTCTAGCTTTCGGCTTCACCCAGTCTGAGGTACACATCCGGATGACCCGGCAGTAACTATCGCAGAGGTGCTCCCTTTATGCCTAGCCGAACTAACGGGAATGTAGGGCATAAGCACAGGTGCCAAGCAACCCAGCTTGGCCAAAACTTAAGTCATATCGATGCATATAAGGGCGAATAAAAGCTAGATATGGAAAAACGCATATGTGGTGAGCTTGATGCTTGAAGAATAATAGCAAGCTTCTGTACGAGAAGCCCCCAGGTATAATGAACGTACATATGTGGAGATGTACGCATCAGGGGAGGACGGTCTGGCCATACTAAAGCCGTAGGGCTAAAGAGCAAAGCGGAAAAAGATAAAAAATGAAAAGAGAGAAAAAATAACGTTAATAACAGGAGGAAGGAGACAAACATAGAGTTTGGCGCTAGGCGTAAAATCGTCGGAGTCTAGCCGCATTCCAGGGGTTCGGCTCCAGGTGATTGTCTGACGCATCACGCAGGCGGTACGTGAGAACCCACATGTATAGGGGATCGCAACAGCTTCTGAGGGTAGAGTATTCAACCCTATTGATTCGACAAAAGGGGAGCCAAAGAATATTCTCAAGTATTAGCAGCTGAGTTGTCAATTCAACCACACCTGGAAACTTAGTATCTGCAGCAAAGTGTTTAGTAGCACAGTAATATGATAGTGGTGGTAGCAGCAACAAAAGTAAAGACAGCAAAAGTAATGTTTTTGGTATTTTGTAGTGATTGTAACAGTAGCAGCGGGAAAGTAAATAAGCGAGAACCAGTATATGGAAAACTCGTAGGCACCGGATCAGTCATGGATAATTGTGCCGGATGCGGTTCATCATGTAACAGTCATAACATAGGGTGACACAGAACTAGCTCCAATTCATCAATGTAATGTAGGCATGTATTCCGTATATAGTCATACGTGCTTATGGAAAAGAACTTGCATGACATCTTTTGTCCTACCCCCCTGTGGCAGTGGGGTCCTTTTGGAAACTAAGGGATATTAAGGCCTCCTTTTAATAGAGAACCGGAACAAAGCATTAGCACATAGTGAATACATGAACTCCTCAAACTATGGTCATCACCGGGAGTGGTCCTGATTATTGTCACATCAGGGTTGCCGGATCATAACACATAGTAGGTGACTATAGACTTGCAAGATAGGATCAAGAACTCACATATATTCATGAAAACATAATAGGTTCAGATTTGAAATCATGGCACTCGGGCCCTAGTGACAAGCATTAAGCATAGCAAATTTATAGCAACATCAATCTCAGAACATAGTGGATACTAGGGATCAAACCCTAACAAAACTAACTCGATTACATGAAAAATCTCATCCAACCCATCACCGTCCAGCAAGCCTACGATGGAATTACTCACGCACGGCGGTGAGCATCATGAAATTGGTGATGGAGGATTGTTGATGATGACGACGGCGACAAATCCCCCTCTCCCGAGCACCGAACGGACTCCAGATCAGCCCTCCCGAGAGGTTTGAGGGCTTGGCGGCGGCTCCGTATTGTAAAACGCAATGATTTCTTCCCTCTGATTTTTTCCTCTCCAAAAGCAAATATATAGAGTTGGAGTTGGCGTCGGAGGGCATCCAAGGGGCCCACAAGGTAGGGGGGCGCGCCCTAGGGGGGGCACCCCCACCCTCGTGGACAGGGTGTAGGCCCCCTGGTCTTCACCTTTGGCGAGGATTTTTTATTATTTCTTCTAAGATGTTCCGTGGAGTTTCAGGTCATTCCGAGAATATTTGTTTTCTGCACATAAAACAACACCATGGCAATTCTGCTGAAAACAGCGTCAGTCCGGGTTAGTTCCATTCAAATCATACAAGTTAGAGTCCAAAACAAGGGCAAAAGTGTTTGGAAAAGTAGATACGACGGAGACGCATCAACTCCCCCAAGCTTAAACCCTTGCTTGTCCTCAAGCAATTCAGTTGACAAACTGAAAGAAAGAAAGACAAACTTTTACAAACTCTGTTTGCTCTTGTTGTTGTAATTATGTCAAGCCAGCATTCAAGTTTTCAGCATAGATCATAACTAACCACATTTGCAATAATTCTCAGGTCTCATAATTACTCACATCAATAGCATAATCAACTAGCAAGTCATAATAATAAATCTCGGATGACAACACTTTCTCAAAAAAATCATAAATATGATATAACAAGTTGGTATCTCGCTAGCCCTTTCTGAGACCGCAAAACATAAATGCAGAGCACCTTTAAAGATCAAGGACTGACAAGACATTGTAATTCATGGTAAAAGAGATCCAATCATAGTCACACCCAACATAGATTAATAGTGATGAATGCAAATGATAGTTGTGCTCTCCATCTAGTGCTTTTTAGTAAGAGGGTGATCACTCAACATAAAATTAAATGGATAGGCCCTTCGCAAAGGGAAGCAGGGATTTGTAGAGGTGCTAGAGCTCAGTTTTGCAATAGAGATAAATTGTATTTTGAGCGGTATACTTTCATTGTCAATGTAGCAACTAAGAGATGGCGATATCTTCCATGATAAACACATTATAGGCGGTTCCCAAACAGAATGGTAAAGTTTATACTCCCCCTCCACCAACAAGCATCAATCCATGGCTTGCTCGAAACAACGAGTGCCTCCAACATACATCAGGTCTGTGGGGGAGTTTTGTTTGCAATTAATTTTGATTTAGTTTGCATAAAGCATGGGACTGGGCATCCCAGTGACCAGCCATTTTCTCGTGAGTGAGGAGCGGAGTCCACTCCTCTTGAGAATAACCCTCCTAACACGGAAGATAAGGACAACCTTGGTTGATACATGAGCTATTCGAGCATACAAAACAGAATGTTTATTTGAAGGTTTAGAGTTTGGCACATACAAATTTACTTGGAACGGCAGGTAGATACCGCATATAGGAAGGTATAGTGGACTCATCTGGAATAACTTTGGGGTTTAAGGGATTGGATGCAGAAGCAGTATTCCCGCTTAGTACAAGTGAAGGCTAGCAAAAGATTGGGAAGCGACCAACTAGAGAGCGACAAGAGCCATGTACATGCATTAAAATTAATAAACATTCGATGCAAGCATGAGTAAGATATAATCCACCATGAACATAAATATCGTGAAGGCTATGTTGATTTTGTTTCAACTACATGCGTGAACATGTGCCAAGTCAAGTCACTTAAATCATTCAAAGGAGGATACTACCCCATCATACCACATCATAATCATCGCAATAGCATGTTGGCACACAAGGTAAATCATTATAACTCATAGCTAATCAAGCATGGCACAAGCAACTACGATCTCTAATTGTCATTGCAAACATGTTTATTCATAATAATCTGAATCAAGAACGAGGGACTCATCATATTTACAAAAACAAAAGAGGTCGAGTTCATACCAGCTTTTCTCATCTCAGTCAGTCCATCATATATCATCATAATGTCACATCCCTAGTTTTGGTATGACCTAGGCTAGCCTTCATGTTTGCATCATGTTTAAATTTCATTGAAATTTGAAATGGGGATTTGTGAAACCCTCAGAATCATTCTGGAAATAACCCAAATAAAAAATTGCTCCAAAAAGGTCCCAGAAAATGCTTATGTTGCTCTCTGAAAATATTGGACAGAGATAAAAATCAAACCAACATTTTCAGGAGCTCATAAGTATTTATTTTGGGCATTTGGAATTAATCCAGTAATTATTTGCTTTGGATATATATATTGTTATATATATAATATTGTCCAAAAGTTATGCCAGTAGTTGAGGAGCTCTGCAATAATACCACTAGCCCCTGCAAAAATTGGCATAAGAAAATAAAATGGTTTAGTATTTTTATTAAACCGAAAAAATGTCAAAAAAATAGAAAAGAAAACAAAAATAGAGAAATGCTTACCTGGACCTTACCTATGGCCTGGCACTGTGTGGCCCAGCAGGCCGGCCCAGCCCACCAGGCCTCTGCCAGTCATCCCTCTCCTCTCGCCAGGAGGACGAGAGGCGCGTGCCCGGCACCTGGGGCCACACGCTGTGGCCACCTCCTGCTTTCGCCGACGCGGGAGAGGCTCCTGGAGCCGCCGGGTACCCCCCGACCCTCTCTCACTCTCTCCCCGTGCCCTCCCCTTTCCTCTGTCTCTCCCCCTCACTCTTTCTCTCACGGCCGAGCATGCCCAACGCCGCCGCTCGCCGTTGTCATGCTCACCTCCTCCCCCTTGCCCTCTCATCGCGTCCACGAGCTCCGCACCATTGTCCTGCATTGTCTCCGTCAAGCCACGCGTCGCCAGATGCCCTGTGGAGCCGTCACCGCTGTCTTCTTCATCCCCGGCCAATGGAGATCGTCTTTGCTGCCCCGCCGTCTCCAGCGCGTCCACGAGCTCGCCGTCAAGCCCGTCGAGTCCGCAGTGAGCTCTACTCTGTTTCCCCTCCTTCCCCGCACTCGATTTCGTGCCGTAGCCATGCTAGCCGCCGGACCCGAGTGGTCGCGCCGCCGTGGTACCTCCCGTTGTGGCCAGAGCCACCACAGCCCGCGCCCGCACCTGGCACCGTGCTCAGCAGCCTCCCAGAAGGCCAACACCGCCACCCGCAGCTCCTGTCGTGCCCTGCAGCCACTTCCCACTCGGAGCCGTGCTCCGGCCGCCGCTGCAAGCTCCACTCCGGCGAGCTTCGGCCACCCTGCGTCCTCCCGCTGCCTCCACTAGATGCGCGGGAGCACCAGCTCCTCGGAGATGGTCTCCGTGGCCCATTTGGTCACCGGAGGACAAAATCCGAGGCCCTCCGCCGCGTTTTGCCTCGCCGGCGGGTTGACTGTGTTTGACCCCCCCCCCCCAAGTTGACCAGTTTTAACCCGTATGGGTCAGTGACATGTGGGGCCCGGCCCTGCTAATTTCTAATTGAGGATTAGTTTAACAACTAATTAAACCCTATTAACTAATTGGGTCACTGACGCATGGGCCCAACCCCATTAACTAAACCATTTTAGGTTTAATTTCATTTAGGATTAGCCACAGACACTGACATGTGGACCCCACACGTCAGGTTTGACCTGGCAGCCGCCTTTGACCTACTGAAGCAATGCTGTTGTCATGTTGACGCAATATATCATTTTCTGGTTTAAAAATAAATTAGGAAAATCCAAAAAATGTTATAAACTTCAAAAATTCATAGAAATTCAACCGTAGCTCAGATTGAAATAATTTATATATGAAAAATTATTAGAAAAATTCAATCTATCCAACTGTACCATTTTCATGCATGACAAACCAACCTATACATGATGTATATATGAAAACATATAAATGGCATATCTAAGAGCTTAATTTGGAGTTGCATTTGAACCCTTGGTTCAAATAGACTTCAACCAAATAAATGCTAGATGCATTAACTCAAACAACATCACATACTCATGCCATGTTCATGCATCATATTGTTGCATATGCTTGTGTTTGATTTTCGACACCATTCCTTCTCGATAGGTCCTGCTCCGGATATCGATCCAGAGTACCTGTCAGTGGAGCAGTGCCCCCCTGTTGATCTACCAGGCAAGCAACCCCCCCCCCCTTGTTCATTCCGATACAATCCTACTCTCTCGCTCCTGCTCTCAGTTATTGCATTAGGACAACAACGATTCAACTGCTACTTTATGCTGCGGTAGTTGAACCCATTCCTCTGCATGACCTATCATTGCCACAGTAAATAGTTAAAACCCACTAGCATGTGTAGGAGTTGTTTGAGCCTTGTTGTGTTCCTACCATGCCATGCCTGCTATTGCTTAGATTTATGTCAGGTCTGATTCATCGGGAATTAATTGGAGTGTTACGATATGTTCTGGTGCTGAGAGTTAAGCGTGTGAACACGATTTGGTAAAGGTAGCGGTGAGAGGCCATGTAGGAGTACATGGTGGGTTGTCTCATTGGAACCGTCCCTAAGAACTGAGTTCCGTGTATGTTGTCCAATGACTAGATACTACCACACATTGGGTTCCGGTAACTCGACCCCTCTCGACTTATTAACCGACTTGGTCTCTGTCCAGGAGTCGCAACTAGTTTCTAGTGTTTGTAGGCAGTGTTATTCTTCTACCAAGTGGCACCCGGCAGGGTGGGCTTGGGACAGACTAGGCACAGGTGGCACGGTGTACCAAGTGGCACCCGGATGGTGGGCTTGGGAACCCTGCTCACATCGTTTGGGGTCGTGAGAGATACCTCGGCCGGATCTCCTTGCGGATGGAACCCGAATAGGCGATAAACCTGGACTAGAGTCTTGTGTGATTAGTCAGGTCATGGCCGACACCCTCGCCAGGCTTCCGCTTGAAGGTTGCCGAGATACATGAAGTGTATATGGTGATAAGTGGTGAGAGCGTGTGTGAAGAAGTACAACCCTGAAGGGTTATCATGATCTATCCGAATAGTTGTGTCCTCGGTTATGGACTTCTTGGATGCTTACGTGGTACATAGACAACTTAATGTGGATACTCTAAAATGCTCAAGATAGGTGTGAGTGCTATGGATGGCCTTCTAGTAAGGATACGAGAATGAATCCATAGTGGTGTATTGATGTGCTGATTAGTGGACTTGTGTGCGCTGCCTCACCTCAAAGAAGTTTCTCGTAGTCGTAGAACAGGATAGCCACTGAGTCAAAGATGGCTTGCTGCAACTAAACCCCACATTAACTTCTTGATACAAATGCATGTATGATAGGATCTGGTGTAAGTCTTGCTGAGTACCTTTGTACTCATGTTTGCTTTATTTATGTTTTGCAGGTGAGACATCTTTCTCACTAGTAGTACCACTTGGACTTCGACGAGTAGCTTGTTCCCTCAGCTACGATCTTGTACCCTTGGGAGGGACTTGTAGACAGTCAGGCTTCTCAGCCTTTTTCTTTTGTAGTTGTCTGTTCTCAGACATGTAATGCTTCCGTTGCTTGTATGCTCTGAATGATGGGTCATGTGACCCCGGTTTGTGTTTAATGCTATGTGGCTCTTCGGGGCCTTTATCTATATGAGTTTGAGTTATGTTGTGATGCCATGTTGTACAACACATACTTGCATGTTATGCGTACGTGTGACATGTATTGCTATGTGTGGGATCCGACAACCTAGTTGTTTATCCTTGGTAGCCTCTCTTATGGGGAAATGTAGTCTAGTGCTTCCACTGAGCCATGGTAGTCTGCTACAGCCCGGTTCACCGGAGTCCTGCTAGCCCAGCACTACTGCTCCGGAACACTTAGACTGTCCAGCATGTGATTCACTTCATTCCTGTGTATGTCCCTTAGGGGAAATGTCATGCGGTGACATCCGGAGTCCTGTCTAGCCTGCTACAGGCCGGGTTCCCGGAGTCCTGTTAGCCCAGTTGCTACAGCCCGGATTCACACGCTGTTGACCGACATGCTCGATGTTGTTTCATGTATGCCTGTCCCTGTAAGTTTGTGCCACTTTGGGTTCACGACTAGTCATGTCGGCCCGGGTTCTCTGTCATATGGATGCTAGCGATACTATCATATTCGTGAGCCAAAAGGCGCAAACGGTCTCGGGCCATGGTAAGGCGACACCCATGGGAATACCGTGCGTGAGGCCGCAAAGTGATATGAGGAGTTACATGCTAGATCGGTGTGACTTAGAATCGGGGTCCCGACACATAATTTCCTTTCACTTGCACAACCGAATGGTGTGAATAATAATAAGAGTGTACGTACATTGGACTAAGCTGGAATCTATGAGCATTCAATAAACAGGAGAAGACAAGGCAATATGGGCTCTTGGTTAAATAAACAATAATGCATATAAGAGCCACTTCAACAATTTAATTATGGTCTTCTCCTACTGACCCCCAAAGAAAAGAAAAGAAATAAAACTATTTACATGGGAAAGCTCCCAACAAGCAAAAGAAGAACGGGAAATATTTTTGGGTTTTCTTAAGGTTTAACAAACACACAAGAAGAAAGCAGGAAAAAGAAACTAAACTAGCATGGATATTACAGAGAAAAAGTATGAGCACCGACATCTAGCAACGAGTGTGTGAACATAAATGTAATGTCGGTGAGAAATATGTACTCCCCCAAGCTTAGGCTTTTGGCCTAAGTTGGTCTATTGCCACGGCTGGCCTGGTTGATATCCATAATAATAGTTGTTGGGGTTGTACTGTGATGAGGAAGAAGAAGGCTCCGATTGCCACTGGCTGGCAATCATCTCCGGATCCCACTGATAGTTAGACTGCCGTGAAGGATCAAATTGTGGTTCCGGTTCTGGCTCCTCGGCTGGTGCAGGGTTCCGGTAGGCTTGAATAGCCGCCAACAGAACAAGGTACGTGCCTACAGTCAAATCAAACAAAGAAGGAGCAGGCAGGATAATAGTCTCAGGATGATGTTTGTTAAAGAACAATTGATATTTAAGCTCTCCTGCCCTATTCTTAACAATAAAATCATGTGCCACCATACTTTTATGATCTAGATAAACACGGGGCAGCACCTTTTTTTCTTTCTCAGCATGCCTAATAGGTATGTTAAAATGTACGGCTAGGCGTGTAGCATAGATGCCTCCAAAGATGGGGCCTTTGGTACGGTTCATACTTAACCGTCTTGCAATAATACCGCCCATACTAAAAGTGTTATCACTATATAAACCGTGGAGCAAAATAATTATATGAGAGATACTAAGGTTTCCACAGTTTCCGCGTCCAATTAAACAACGACTAGCAAATAATGCAAAGTAACGTAAAACAGGAAAAATGTATGCTAGTGATTCATGCATCGGAAACCTTCCTAGTTTCTCTTACAGTGATAGTATCAATAAACCCAACCACATCATCATGATGTGGTTCTTCTGTCTTGCCCTCAAAAGGGACTAAACAAGTCCGACAAAAATCATAAAGTGACATCTCCTTATGCTCATCATATAAATGAAACTCCACCGTAGGTGGTGAGTTCCTAGAACGAAAATGAAAGTTTTGCACAAAGGTATTTGTGAGTAAGAGATACTGATCGCATTGGTCATGGAGGAAAGCGGTGAGGCCTGCATTGTGAGCCAATTCATGAAAATCTTCATAGATATCGGATGCTCCCAAGAAATCATCAAAAGGCCATTCACACGCCTGAATCTCCGTGGTGCGCGACAAATTATACTTAGGCTTCGGTGCCTTTTCCTTCGAGCTTTGGCTCGATGAGCCCCTCAATAATTTCCTCATCATTTTCTGAAAAATTCTGAAATTTTTAGTAACTTCAAAATGAAAGTAAACCAAACTCAATAATATTGATAGCAACTACTCCTACAAGTGCCTAGGGCCTATATCATGCATCAAAACTACCTTTGACCATATAAATTTGACATGCAAGCTCAAGAACATGGTCACCTAAGCAGCAAAAATTTGCAAAGAATAAAGCACTAGAACAAAAACTAATTGGACCAATGGAGGAGTCACATACCAAGGAACAATCTCCCCAAGCAGTTTTGCGAGAGGTGCTTTGAGCAAGGAGATCGAAAATCACAGCAAAAGTGGCTGGAACTCGTGCTTGAGTTGGTTTTTCGGGTTTGTGAGAGACAGAGGAAGAAGATGGGTGCTGGGATAACTGGAGGAGGGCCACCATGGGCCCACGAGGCCGGGGGGCGCGCCCTAAGGGGGGCGCGCCCACCACCATCGTGGCCAGGTGGCAGCTCCTCCCGCGGTAATTTTTGCACAGTAAATCCTCAAATATTCGCGAAAAATCATATTAAATTGGCATGGCATTCTGAGGACTTTTATTTTCGGGATATTTTTATATTGCCTGGATAAGTCAGGAAACAGATAGAAAAATACTATCTTTACTTTATTTCTACTAATTAACATAAAACAAAGAGAGGGTACAGAAGTTTGTGCTTCTAGTTTCATCCATCTCATGCTCATAAAAAAGAATCCACTAACAAGGTTGATCAAGTCTTGTTAGCAAACTCATTCCAATAATCATGAAACCAGAGAAATTTCGAATAACACTAAGTTACCTCAACGGGGATATGCACATCCCCTATAATAAGTATATCATATTTCTTTTTGACAGTAGGAAGAGGAAATTCAAAACCTCCAATTATAATCGATGGAATTTTTCCAATGGAGTTGATACTATGAACTTGAGGTCGGTTCCTCGGAAAGTGTACCGTATGCTCATTACCATTAACATGAAAAGTGACATTGCCTTTGTTGCAATCAATAACAGCCCCTGCAGTATTAAGAAAAGGTCTTCCAAGAATAATAGACATACTATCATCCTCGGGAATATCAAGTATAACAAAGTCCTTTAAAATACTAACGTTTGCAACTACAATAGGCACATCCTCACAAATACCAACAGGTATAGCAGTTGATTTATCAGCCATTTGCAAAGATATTTTGGTAGGTGTAAGCTTATTCAAGTCAAGTCTATGATATAAAGAGAGAGGCATAACTCTAACACCAGCTCCAAGATCACATAAAGCAGTTTTAATATAATTTCTTTTAATGGAGCAAGGTATAGTAGGTACTCCGGGGTCTCCAAGTTTCTTTGGTATTCCACCCATAAAAGTATAATTAGCAAGCATGGTGGAAATTTCAGCTTCCGGTATTTTTCTTTTATTAGTAATGATATCCTTCATATATTTAGCATAAGGATTTGTTTTGAGCACATCAGTTAATTGCATACGCAAAAAGATAGGCCTAATCATTTCAGCAAAGGGCTCAAAATCCTCATCATCCTTTTTCTTGGATGGTTTTGGAGGAAAAGGCATGGGTTTCTGAACCCAAGGTTCCCTTTCTTTACCATGTTTCCTAGCAACAAAGTCTCTTTTATCATAACGTTGATTCTTTGATTGTGCGTTATCAAAATCAACAGCAGGTTCAATTTGTACATCATTGTCATTACTAGGTTGAGCATAATCATGA
This sequence comes from Triticum dicoccoides, assembly GCF_002162155.2. Classification (NCBI taxonomy): domain Eukaryota; kingdom Viridiplantae; phylum Streptophyta; class Magnoliopsida; order Poales; family Poaceae; genus Triticum; species Triticum dicoccoides. The sequence continues at coordinate 240,389,167 of NC_041384.1, read as the reverse complement.
ACATCATTATTAATATTTTCATTAGGTTCATGTTCATTACCAGATTGTGTTTCAGCATCAGACATAGATATATCATTTGGATTATCAGGTGGTTCAGCAATAGGTTCACTAGAAGTTTGCACAGTTCTATCATTTTTCTTCTTCTTCTTTTTAGAAGAACTAGGAATATCAATATTATTTCTTTGAGAATCTTGCTCGATTCTCTTCGGGTGGCCTTCAGGATACAAAGGTTCCTGAGTCATTCTACCAGTTCTAGTAGCCACTCTAACAGCATAATCATTTTTCTTACTATTCATTTCATCAAGCACTTCTTTTTGAGCCTTAAGTACTTGTTCTACTTGAGTGGTAACCATAGAAGCATGTTTGCTAACAAGTTTAAGTTCACCTTTAATATTAGCCATATAATCACCCAAGCGTCTAATCATATAAGCATTTTCTTTTAATTGTCGACCAAAATAAGCATTGAAGTCGTCTTGCTTAAACATAAAGTTATCAAACTCATCCAAGCTCTGACTAGCAATTTTAGTAGGAGGGACTTCAGCTTTAGAATATCTATAGAGAGAATTTACCTTTACTACCTGTGTCGGGATATCGGGATTAGGAGGTTCTTCAGTAAATAAAGAATTGAGATCATATGTTTCTTCAACAGGCGGTATATTAAGACCATGTATTTCTTCAATAGGAGGTAAATTCTTAACATCTTCAGCTTTAATACCTTTTTCTTTCATGGATTTCTTTGCATCTTGCATATCTTCGGGACTAAGGAATAGAATATCTCTCTTCTTCGGAGTAGGTTTAAGAGTAGGCTCAGTAATTGGAGCAGGAGCTGGCTCAGGAGGTGGCTCAGGAGGTGCCCAATTATTTTCATTTGTTAACATATTATTCAATAGAATTTCAGCTTCATCCGGTGTTCTTTCCCTGAAAAGAGAACCGGCACAACTATCCAGGTAATCTCTCGAAGCATCGGTTAGTCCATTATAAAAGATATCAAGTATTTCGGGTTTCTTAAGAGGATGATCAGGCAAAGCATTAAGTAACTTGAGAAGCCTCCCCCAAGCTTGTGGGAGACTCTCTTCTTTAATTTGCACGAAGTTGTATATTTCCCTCAAAGCAGCTTGTTTCTTATGAGCAGGGAAATATTTAGCAGAGAAGTAATAAAACATATCCTGGGGACTACGCACACAACCAGGATCAAGAAAATTAAACCATATCTTAGCATCACCCTTTAATGAGAACGGAAATATTTTGAGTATATAGAAGTAACGCGATCTCTCATCATTAGTGAACAGGGCAGCTGTATCATTTAACTTAGTAAGATGTGCCACAACAGTTTCAGATTCATAGCCATAAAATGGATCAGATTCCACCAAAGTAATTATATCAGGATCAACAGAGAATTCATAATCATTATCAGGAACACATATAGGTGAAGTAGCAAAAGCAGGGTCAGGTTTCATTTTATCTCTAAGTGATTCTTTGTTCCATTTAACTAATAACCTCTTAAGCTCATATCTATCTTTGCAAGCTAAAATAGCGGCAGAAGATTCCATATCAAAAAGATAGCCCTCAGGGATAATAGGCATATTTTCATCATCACTATCATCATCGTATTCAAATTCAATAATTTCTTTTTCTCTACCCCTAGCAATTTGTTCATCAAGAAATTCACCAAGGGGCACAGTAGTATCAGGCATAGAAGTAGTTTCATCATAAGTATCATGCATAGTAGAAGTGGCCTCATCAATAACATGCGACATATCAGAACGAATAGCAGAAGCAGGTGTAGGTGTCGCAAACTTACTCATAATAGAAGGTGAATCAAGTGCAGAGCTAGATGGCAGTTCCTTACCTCCCCTCGTAGTTGAGGGATAGATCTTGGTTTTTGGATCTCTCAAGTTCTTCATAGTGATAAGAAGATATAAATCCCAAGTGACTCAAAGAATAGAGCTATGCTCCCCAGCAACGGTGCCAGAAATTTGTCTTGATAACCCACAAGGATAGGGGATCGCAACAGCTTCAGAGGGTAGAGTATTCAACCCAAATTTATTGATTCGACACGAGGGGAGCCAAAGAATATTCTCAAGTATTAGCAGCTGAGTTGTCAATTCAACCACACCTGGAAACTTAGTATCTGCAGCAAAGTGTTTAGTAGCACAGTAATATGATAGTGGTGGTAGCAGCAACAAAAGTAAAGACAGCAAAAGTAATGTTTTTGGTATTTTGTAGTGATTGTAACAGTAGCAGCGGGAAAGTAAATAAGCAAGAACCAGTATATGGAAAACTCGTAGGCACCGGATCAGTGATGGATAATTATGTCGGATGCGGTTCATCATGTAACAGTCATAACATAGGGTGACACAGAACTAGCTCCAATTCATCAATGTAATGTAGGCATGTATTCCGTATATAGTCATACGTGCTTATGGAAAAGAACTTGCATGACATCTTTTGTCCTACCCTCCCATGGCAGCGGGGTCCTATTGGAAACTAAGGGATATTAAGGCCTCCTTTTAATAGAGAACTGGAACAAAGCATTAGCACATATTGAATACATGAACTCCTCAAACTACGGTCATCACCAGGAGTGGTCCCGATTATTGTCACTTCGGGGTTGCCGGATCATAACACATAGTAGGTGCCTATAGACTTGCAAGATAGGATCAAGAACTCACATATATTCATGAAAACAGAATAGGTTCAGATCTGAAATCATGGCACTCGGGCCCTAGTGACAAGCATTAAGCATAGCAAGGTTATAGCAACATCAATCTCAGAACACAGTGGATACTAGGGATCAAACCCAAACAAAACTAACTCGATTACATAATAAATCTCATCCAACCCATCACCGTCCAGCAAGCCTACGATGGAATTACTCACGCACGGCGGTGAGCATCATGAAATTGGTGATGGAGGATGGTTGATGATGACGACAGCGACGAATCCCCCTCTCCGGAGCCCCGAACGGACTCCAGATCAGCCCTCCCAAGAGGTTTTAGGGCTTCGCGGCGGCTCCGTATCGTAAAACGTGATGATTTCTTCTCTCTGATTTTTTCCTCTCCAAAAGCAAATATATAGAGTTGGAGTTGGCGTCGGAGGGCATCCAGGGGGCCCATGAGGTAGGGGGCGCGCCCTAGGGGGGGCGCCCCCCACCCTCATGGACAGGGTGTGGGCTCCTGGTCTTTATCTTTGGCGAGGATTTTTTATTATTTTTTCTAAGATGTTCTGTGGAGTTTCAGGTCATTCCGAGAATATTTGTTTTCTGCACATAAAACAACACCATGGCAATTCTGCTAAAAATAGCGTCAGTCCGGGTTAGTTCCATTCAACTCATACAAGTTAGAGTCCAAAACAAGGGCAAAAGTGCTTGGAAAAGTAGATACGACGGAGACGTATCAGTACGCTCCTCCGGTTAGAACTTCATCAATGATGAAGGGACCCTCCCACTTGGGCTTGAGTTTGTCCTTTTTCTTCTCCGGCAGGCGTAGAACGAGTTCACCAACGTTATAAGTCTTGGCTCGTACTTCTCTGCTTTGATACCTGCGAGCCTGCTATTGATAAAATGCGAAACGGGCTTTTCCGACATCGCGCTCCTCCTCCAGGGCATCTAAGCTGTCCTGCCGATCAAGCTCGGCTTCTCTCTCTTCGTACATGCGCACTCGAGGTGAGTCATGAATAATATCGCAGGGTAACACTGCTTCTACATCGTACACCATGAAGAAAGGTGTATATCCAGTAGTGCGGTTGGGCGTGGTCCGCAGCCCCCAGAGTACTGAGTCAAGTTCCTCTACCCCGTGCTTGTCTGATTCTTTCAAAGACCGCACTAGTCTAGGTTTGATGCCGCTCATAATAAGACCATTAGCCCGTTCGACTTGACCATTTGTCTGTGGGTGATAGACAAAGTCGTAATCAAGCTTAATGCCCAGATTAGCACACCGGGTTTTCACTTCATCGGCTGTGAAATTAGAGCCATTATCGGTGATTATGCTGTGTGGAAAACCATAATGGTGTACCACACCGGATATGAAATCCATTACCGGCCTCGCTTCGGCCGTTTTGACTGGTTTGGCCTCTATCCACTTAGTGAATTTATCCACCATGACCAGCAAATACTTTCTCTTATGGCTTCGTCCTTTAAGGGGTCCGACCATGTCGAGTCCCCAGACCGCAAAAGGCCAAGTGATGGTGATTGTTTGTAAGGCAGTGGGGGCATATGGCTTTGGTTGGCAAAGAGTTGGCATCCGACGCAACGTTGGACAAGGTCCTGTGCATCTGCTCGGGCTGTCGGCCAATAAAACCCTGTATGGAAGGCATTGCTAACAAGGTCCCGAGATGCGGCGTGGTGACCGCCGAGTCCAGCGTGAATTTCAGCCAAGACCTGCCACCCCTCTTCCTCGGAGATACATCGTTCAAGAATTCCGGTAGCGCTTTTCTTATAGAGCTCTCCATCATGAACCTTTTAGGCCTTCGAACGCCGGACAATGCAGCGGGCCTCATTCTGATACTTGGGAAGCTCCTTCTTATTAAGGTAGGCCAGGAAGGGTTCGGTCCATGGGGCAATGACTGCCATGATGAGATGCGCCAACGGTGTTATTTCGGTGGCTGAGCCTCCGATGATGTCGGTGTTTTCAGAATATGGGGTCATATTCGGATCTGGACTAGTGTTGCCGTTTTCCCCCTGCCACACCACGGATGGCTTAAAAAGCCTTTCCAGAAAGATATTAGGTGGGACGGGGTCGCGCTTAGCGCCAACACGAGCAAGAACATCCGCCGCTTGATTACTTTCTCAAGCCACATGATGGAACTTGAGCCCCTCGAACCGGGCCGACATTTTTATGACGGCATTACGATAAGCTACCATCTTAGGATCTTTGGTGTCGAAGTCTCCATTTATTTGAGATATAGCAAGTTTTGAGTCCCCACACACTTCTAGGCATTGTATGCCCATGGAGACAACCATCCGGAGACCATGCAATAAGGCCTCGTATTTGGCTGCATTGTTGGAGTCTGTGTATAGTATTTGGAGTACGTACTGAACAACGTCTCCAGTAGGTGACGTTAAAACGACGCCCGCCCCTAGCCCTGCCAGCATTTTGGAGCCATCGAAATACATAACCCAATTGGAATATGTGTCGTACTCTTTAGGGAGTTCGGCCTCTGTCCATTCGGCGACGATGTCAGCCAATACTTGGGATTTAATAGCTCGACGTGGTCTGTATGTAATATTAAATGGAAGGCGCTCAATGGCCCATTTGGCAATCTAGCCCATGGCATCGCGGTTGTTTATAATGTCATTGTGTGGTACTTCGGAAGCCACTGTGACTGAACACTCCTGGAAGTAGTGACGGAGCTTTCGGGATGCCATGACGACTGCATATGCTATCTTTTGATAATGGGGGTACTGGGATTTGCATGGTGTAAGGATAGTGGATACGTAGTATACTGACTTCTGAAGCTGGAATTTGTGCCCGTCCTATTCTCGTTCAAGGACGAGCATGGCGCTCACAACCTGATGTGTTGCCGATATGTATAATAACATTGGTTCACTGACGTTTGGCGCGGCTAGGATTGGGTTTCTCGCAAGAAGGGTTTTTATTTGCTCCAGTCCGGCTGTTGCCACGTCCGTCCACTCGAAGTGATCGGTTCTCTGTAGAAGGCGATAGTGGCAGTGCCTTTTCTACCAATCTGGAGATAAAGCGGCTTAGAGCTGCCATGCAACCTGCGAGCTTTTGGACTTGTTTAAGGTCTATTGGCATAGACAATTGTGACAGAGCACGAATTTTAGCTGGATTTGCTTCAATTCCTCTATTGGAAACGATGAAGCGCAACAGTTTTTCGGCGGGGACGCCAAAAACGCACTTTTCCGGATTGCGCTTAATGTCATATGCGTGGAGGTTATCAAACGTGAGACGTAAATCATCTATTAGTGTTTCGACGCGCCTAGTTTTGATGATGATGTCATCCACATAAGCTTCAACTTCTAGTCGATCTGTTTCTCGAGGTATGTTTGAATCATGCATTGGTATGTGGCGCCAGATTTCTTGAGCCCGAAGGGCATGGTGTTGAAGCAGAATGGCCCATATCGGGTAATGAATGATGTTGCAGCTTGATCAGACTCCTTCATTTTGAAGCACATTGAGTCTTGTCCTGCAGTAGCATCGATGATTTTATCAATGCAAGGGAGGGGGAAGGGATCCTTAGGGCAAGCCTTATTGAGGTCTTTAAAATCGACGCACAACCGCCAGGATTTTCCTTCTTTGGTACCATCACCAGGTTTGCCAGCCAGTTCGGATGTTTTATTTCTCTGATGAATCCAACCTCAATTAGCTTGGCCAGCTCCTCCCCCATAGCTTGGCATTTGGGCTCGGAAAAGTGCTGCAATGCTTGTTTGATTGGTTTGTATCCCTTTAAGATATTAAGGCTGTGTTCGGCCAGCTCACGTAGGATTCCAGGCATGTCAGAAGGGTGCCAAGCGAATATATCCTAGTTTTTGCGAAGGAAATCCCTTAGTGCGGCGTCGACCGTTGGGTCTAGTTGTGATCGAATAGATGCGGTCTTCTTGGGGTCCGTTGGGTGGACCTGGAATTTGACTATTTCTTCTGCCGGTTTGAAGGAGGTGGATTTGGGTCGTTTGTATAAGATCACATCGTCCCTATCCACCATGGAGCACAGTGCGGTTAATTCTTCGACCGCGAGGGCTTCAGATAATGCCTCAAGGGCCAGGGATGCGGTTTTGTTTTCGGCGCGAAGTGCTATGTCCAGATCACTGACAAGAGTGATTATGCCGTTTGGTCTGGACATTTTGAGCTTCATATACCCGTAATGAGGTATATCTTGGAAGCGTGTAAAAGCATCCCGCCCCAACAGGGCGTGGTATCCGCTACTGAAAGGAGCCACTTGGAAGGTGATTTCTTTAGACCGATAATTCTCCGGCGTGCCGAATACCACGTCAAGTGTGATTTTTCCCACACATCGCGCCTCCCAACTGGGAATGATTCCTCACAAGGTCGTGCTGCTTTGCTTGATGCATCTCCTGTCTATTTCCATTTTATCGAGTGTATCCTCATAGATGAGGTTTAGTCCGCTGCCACCGTCCATGAGGAACCTGGTGAGTCGAAAGCCATCCACGACGGGACTAAGGACTAAAGCGCCTGGTGCTCGGACTGTCCTGTATTTTTTTTCGTCGCTGGCATTAAAGGTTATAGCCGTGTTGTTCCAAGGGTTTACTGTGGAGATTTGACAAACTTCAGCGAGGCCGCGAAGTGCCCTCTTGCGCTTATTGATTGAAGCAAATGTCTCAAATACCGTCAGTACTCTCGGGTCGTCATCTTCTGGAGGGTGTTTTTCGTAAGGATGTCCTCACCGCTTTTGGCTACCTGCTGGGGTATCCAACATGCTCTAAGGCTATGGGCTGGTATGGTATCTGGTGTTGTGTGTATTTTGCATGGGCCATCGAGCCATCCCTCTAGAATGGTTCCGTGCCGCATAATGAGTTTGTATTTCTTGGCTATTGGACTGGGTGCGTCACGGGGGTGCGCCCTTTTCGCCTGGACCAGTGGTTGAGTTGGGACCGATGGCTCCCAATAAGCTGCCTGATCCCTCCAGGTTCTTTCCGTTACGCTCTATTTTTGTATGATAGTTGCCAAGTCAGAGAAGTGTAGTATGCGGTGGGGATTAAATGCGTTGAGGATTCCTTCGTTCGTGCAACTGTTGCGGAACACTGATATCGCATCCTCGTCGTGGAAATCTTTAACCTTGTCCTTGACAAGGAGGAATCTAGCCCAGAAGTAGTGGACCGTTTCCTGAGACTATTGTTGTATGCTCATGAGAGCACTTATGTCTAGGTGGGTGGGTGGAATTGGATCTGGACCCTGACCCGATCGATGGTCCGGAGTCTAAAGGTTTTCTAGACTTAACAGTCTGGGCTCTGGAGTATCTTCTGGTTGCCTTTGCCCGCCATCTGATTCTATGTTCGGAAGGCCGGTCGTCTCCTTTTGTGGGCGGGTATCCGGCTCTATAAGGTTGGCGATCCAGACGTAGTCCATCTTCAGTATAGGGGAAGAGTCGTCGTCTTGCTCCTCGATTACCGCTATCTGGTTGGTGATCGGTGGAGATTTGATTTCTATTTGGTTGGGTTTGAGCCCGATCCGATCGTAATCTGTAGCGATTCCCAGGGCGGTGATACGATCAAGGAGTTTGTTTAAAGACGAGAACTCCGCCAGATCCATCTGCTTGGAGTGTTTGGGGTCGATACAAAGAGGATTTACGATGGCCCGAGAGGTCATCGTCGGCTTAACGGCCGAACAGGTGGTCATGGTAAAGCTGCCCAACCGGAGGGTTTGGCCTGGGGCCAGTTCTCCTCCGGTAATGATATTGTCTTTAAGGACGAGGGGAGTCATCGATCCTGTTGTCGACGGCATAGTGGAACTCTCAATGAAAGAACCAATGTCGGTGTCAAAACCGGTGGATCTCGGGTAGGGGGTCCCGAACTATGCGTCTAAGGTCGATGGTAACAGGGGACACGATGTTTACCCAGGTTCGGGCCCTCTCTATGGAGGTAATACCCTATGTCCTGCTTGATTGATATTGATGAATACGAGTATTGCAAGAGTTGATCTACCTCGAGATCGTAATGGCTAAACCTTAGAGGTCTAGCTGGTATGGCTATGGTAATGAGTATATCTCCCTCTCCGGACTAAGTCATCTGGTTTATATAGACACCCGGAAGATCTAGGGTTACACAAGGTCGGTTACAAAGAAAGGAATCTACATATTCGGTCGCCAAGCTTGCCTTCCACGCCAAGGAGAGTCCTGTCCGGACACAGGTGCAAACTTTGGTCTTCGTATCTTCACAGCCCATCAGTCTGGCCCATGGCTAACAGGCCGGACGCCCGAGGACCCCTTAGTCCAGGACTACCTCAGGTCCCAAATGTCAGAATCCAAATCAGTCACGGTCATGCAGCCTTTCCTATGAAAATTTACAACCCATTTGATGTGCTAGTTCGAAATAGGTTTGTGGGTGCTGGTGGGGGCTAATCACTTGGCTTCTGTAATGCATAGTGAGCTCAAGCAGCCGGCGAGAGTGATGTTATTTCCCTTGGTTGGGATCTTTTAGTTGCTAAAATATTTCACTCTAAATTAAACGACTAGTAAGCCATTTGGCTTGCTTCAAAGAAAATATGACAGTCATAGCCGAGTTGAAAAGGGCAAGAACATCTAACTCCAGCTACAAAAGCACGAGGGTTAATTGTTCATCTGGTTTACATAAAAAACCAGGTTGAAAAGGGCAACAACATCTAACTCCAGCACTGTATTCGGCAGTCACAGTCAAATGGATCGATCAGGTCCATAGAATGAACAACTTGGGTCGTAAAATTTACTGGATTATGACCACAATATGTTGTAAATAGAAGCCCGGCATGTTCAGAAGCTCTTTTGCCCACCTGAAACTCATTTTTTGCTCTTCCACATACCCATCCGTCAAAACCATGCAGCTGATAAACTTAAGCCTGATGGACAATAGTAACCTCGCATTCAGCAGGAAGAATGTGACAAATCTAGTATTTGCACGGTTGGCTACATATCGTTCTAGCGTTATTGTCTCAATCAAATCTCATGAGAAGTGAGAAAATCCTGATGCTTATGAATCCACCGATTGGTTATAACTTTCTTACCCCGTCCTATTGCCTAAATAGACATGAAGATCAAAAATAGTTAGGCCTTAAAAAAGAGTGTCGAAAGAGCAACAGCTGAACGGTTAATTCTAGTACACTATATGTGGGCTTCCAATGTGCGTGAAATTATCACCTTTATATACAACTTCTATAGACATGGAAAGCATTGCAGCAAGCCAATAATCTTGTTCAGATCAAAACTATTCATTTGGATATATAAGATCTTGACAGAATCCAGCACCATTGATAGGCCATCCATGGAGAAACTCTTCATTGAGCATATAACATAATATTAGTACAAAATGTGTACTCCAAGATGACATATAACTTATGCGCAGAAATTTAAAATGCAGCTTATGGTTACAAGTGTAGATGATAATATAAAGTACCTGAAGAACTATGGAGCCAAATACCATATTTAAATGAGCACAAAGATCATGTATTACACCCAAGGTCTCCAGTTTAGGCGCAGAGAGGACGGTTATTTGCAACGGTGAATAACTAGAATCAAGGATCAACCTTTGAAGTGAAGGGGCATCTTGGATGATGAGCTGCCTTCCGTCAAAAGAAATTCCAATTCTTACAAGGTTAGGCGACTTTATTTGGAGACAACCGATTCTAAGTGTGAAAACAAGCACCAAGCACTCCAGGGCAGGGCAACTGGAGTGGATGATGTTGTGCAATGAGGCCTCCGATATATGAACCCGCATAAGTGAAAGTTTCTTGAGAAATGGGAGTCGAAGGTGTACTACCAGACTGTCTGGTAGGTCGCACAGCGCAAAGGTGGCAATGTGGAGAGAGGAGGAAAACCGCGAAATGGACATCGGTGCTGAGGGCACAGGTAGATGGCGTTCGGTACCTGGTAGGTGATTTCCAGAGGAATAGTAGAACTCAAGCAGCTGTAGTTCTATGAATTCAGGGGATTTTAGCCGGGCATCCACTGTGCAGGGCATGGTATGCTTGCTCAGGTAGCATGACGGGATGAAGAGGCTTTGAATGGAGCCCTGGTGGGAGGAGATGACGGCTCTGGGGATTTCAAAATCATTGAAGAGAGATAGCTGACGACAGTCGAGATTAAGGGGCACGGCACGCCATAGAGGGCGCCACCGAATTGAGAGGACCTGGGTGCGGCAACAATCCTTGGTGGGGAGAAGCGATATGATCTCCCCAAGGACGGCGTCCGGGAGATCGCTGATGCGGTCCACCCGAGATTCTACGGTTTCCTGGGATCTGGTGGGGGCAGGGTCGCCGCTTCTCCCCGCGCTGCCAGGTGCAGGATCTACAACAGGCATCGCTGCTGGCGGGAGCCTCATCTTCTTGGTGCTGGGGTCAGCCGACTCCATTTTCCTCGAGGGCATCGCGTTGCGCTCACGGATTTGAGCAGAGTAACGAATGCCGAGCCTAGTAGTAGTGCGAGTGAAGAAGAAGGGGAGCTTGGGTTTTTCTGTAGTAGTGAGGAAGAAGGGGAGCTGGGGTTTTTAGTAGGAGTGAGGGGAGGAATTTGGGGGTACGAGTGGAGCGAGCTGGCGTGAGGTGGGTGGGAGTGAGGAGGAAGAAGAACACCCAGGTTTTTTGGGAGGCGGTGTGCTGGGTGTGGGTAGCTCCTCTCATTTAGTAAATATATGGACTTTTGAATTGATTTTACTATTTACTAGGGTGGATGGGTTGTTTTGTCTTGGGCCTAGAGAAACAATTACTACTAGTACAGTGGAGACACTCTACAGCTACCCAGAAAAACAATTACTACTAGTATAGTGGATACAATACCGCTTGTGGCTCCTCCTAGGTCAACCAAATGTCTCCCTCTACTGAATGTTGTTATACTTTTGTTCACCAACATGCGGGCCATGCAGCGCGCGGGCCCAAATGCCATCCACCAAATTAGAAGGCAGTATGCAGGCGGAGAGTCACCCCGGTCATAGTGCGGCAGTAACGAGCCGTCGTATCACAAAACCCCCCTCCCCGCAGTCTAAGTTTGACGGATGAAGCAACCATCATTTCACTCTTCGCTGAATCCCCTTCTCCCTCACCGTCTTCAATAAAGGCAACACTCACATCTGCCACCGTTCTTCACTCCCAACGAAGGGAAGGTAAGCGGATCCGTGATGTTGGAATATTTTCGTTCAGAGAAATAAAAGAACTTTTGCAAAGCAGTAACCGATCCTCACTCTCTTTTTTGTTTCATTGTCATTGCGATTGTGTTTTTCTTTTAGTGGTCTCCTAGTATTCGTCAGTTTCATGATGGACCAAGGAGAAACCGACAAAGATCTGCCGATATTGGAGCAGACGCGGGAGGCTGATCCCCATGAGATAGAGCTCCAAGAAGATGTTGGCAGCCACCAAGCCGACCCCAGATACGCTCACGACCACTACTGCGATGGTCAACGCCCCGTTTGAGGTTAAAGCCCCCGTGGCACTACAGGAGCAGTTTTCCCCCTTCGAGGGTGTGCCCCCCCCCCCCGCTGAGCTGCCCAAGGTGATTTTCTTCTTTGCCGATCTCGATTGTGGTTTTTCATCTAAGTATGTGGTGATGAATAATGCAAAATTTTATTAGCTTCGATGCCATGCTATACATAGTGGTTTAAATAACTTGCTTTTCTTATACTGGAAAGTAATTCAGAATTTGTTTCCGTTTCAATTAGAGCCCTGATCCAGGCAAGGATTGGGTGGTTGTACATGTGACTCGCTATGAGGCGGATGACCCGAATATACGCACTGCGAAAACAGAGTTTTTAGGCTGTTGGATCCTGGAAGCCATTTGCAATTATACCAATGAAGAGTTGTATTCCAGACTCACTATTTTCGGGTATGTTGTCCAGGGTGTACTGAAGCACAAGAAGTTCAAAGCTACTCCTTCGTTTGTGAGGCATATTGTTCTTGTCAAGCTTACGCAGGAAGATGACGTGGCATGCCTCCACAAACAAGTTTATGAGTGGCAAGGCCACAAGGTTGTCTTCATGATGGTTCACAGGATTGAGCTGCTGTCGGACATCCTCGATGATGTTCATGGCAAGGTCCGTCTTGTGTCCAGCCCAAATTAGATCGAGCCATGAAATAGTTTCCCCAGCTAGTGTTTAATAGTAGTTTGGATTGTGTATAATTATCCTAACCTTGCCTGTTATCGAGCCCTCTGGGGCTAGTACTCTGTTTGAATCCGTCTATGGGAACTGCTGCTACTTTTGTGTGCCCGTGAATCATGTGAGAACCATTGTAATTGTTGCTGAAACAGATGCGTCCTCACTAGTTTTTTCATGAATATGGCATGGTAAGACATAACTTGTCACGGTTTATCATACGAGCACTGTGTGTTTTGATGAAATAGAGTACTCGTTCGAGAACTGTGCGCCGACATATACATAAGTACTTGTAAATACTATTGGTGCTACCCCACTTGTAAGTAGTTGTGCAAAACACGGCACATTGGCTCAGCTCGCTTTAACACTAAGCTATCGACCAGCTAACAATGAACAATCTGTTGTCTGACATATAAGAAACTATGTATCTTGTTACAGTGGTTCATGCAGTTAACTGAGGCCACAATGTAAATTCCAAACGTTCACACGCTAGTCCAGTGTTCATGTGGAACACTCACATTAAACTCGGCTTCATAAAAAACTTGAAAAGCATAAGCTAAGCAATTTTATACATCCGAATGATTCATAGAAATTAACAAACATATACTAGTTCACAGCAAAAGACAAAGTTGTGAGAAGGTTTATAAATTAGGAAAAAACAAGCAAAGCTTCTCTGAGCAAAGGGCCTCCCGGCAGGCTTAAATTTCCTGGAGTTCACTCTGGTTTTTTCTTGTTGCCACCATCGAGGGATAGGTTCTCTCATTCCAGAATAACCAATTATAATTGTGTTCTCAGCTGGAATGGTGAACTGAACCATGTAGTGTACTGACCAGATGAAAGTCTTGTGCATTCCACTAAATTTAAGCACCACTATTTGCATAAATAAGCTGACCACAATGCCTCTTGTCCGCGCACCTGCCCAAAAAACCGTCGTGCAGCCATGCCAGCTAGTCCCCGGTCCATGGATGAACTGGTAGAAAGTGCATTTAGGACTAGGATGTAGTTGTTTTCGTTCATCCCTACACTGCAATCAGGAATTAAAACGTACGAATCAACTTCTTTTATATTGCGTTGGTCATTCTACCTAGTAACTAGCAATGTAGGAATACCTAGAAGACGGGTGGTTAGACGACGACAACGAGGGATAGCCATCTCATTTTGTGCAGTTCTACAGAAACTGAGGTGTGTGCTTTTGATTGCGCGAATAGAAACGATACGGAGACAGACATCCCGAACCGATATGGAGACATGCATCCCTGTTTGCGCAAATACAAAATACAGTTATTTAAAATATGTCAGATATTTGCCGTGGCGTATGATTAACCGCAGAATCTATTGTGTTATAATTGGCACTAGATTGACAGTATGAAAGTGTCCTTAAGTAAGTAGCATCACATCACATCAACACTGCCACTAGATTAACATACAGAACAATAGCATTAGTATTACTGTCATAAGAGTAGCACATGGTCAGCGAATATGCAATCAAATTTGTGCAGTTCAACTGGGATGAAGCAATGTTAGCGGTCTAAGATTTAAATGTAACTGCAAAAACACAATTCATGGGAAATAAAGCAAGATGGAAGCACTTCATAAAATGGTGGTAGTATTGCTTCAATTTATCTATGACACTAGACCATTACTTATAGTGACATTAGGTGCCATTGCTTAATGCTTCATGTGATTTTACATTAACGGTAGCGATATGGGCGTAGGGACAGCAGGGGCATAAAGTGGTGAGGCAGATGTGGTTGCCGAGACCGGCAAACACTCAGGCAGCATGTCTGCATTTGTCCCATTTTTTATCTCCTCGGACGACATTTTCCTATGTGAGCACAGGAAATCTAGACCTGCTCATTCTCATTTGCGTTTCCCCCCAACACTCGTCACTTTCTTTCCTTTTTCAACCAAGAGATAGGTCCACTTCCCCCCACCCTTCGCCATCCACCATGCTTTCTTCGTCTTTTCAACCAAGAGACCGGTTGGGTAGCCATTATCTACTACTTTCCCCCGTTTCCTCTTAGAATCAAGTCCTAGATTCATGCTACAGCTTTCCCACTTTCTTCCCTGTTTGAACCAACTCTTAGAGTCGACTGTATGAACTAGCTTTACCTATAATAATAGTAAAATTCTAGGTGGCTTTGAAACAGTGGACGGAAGTAGAAAAAGATCCACATGAAGCCAAGTGGGGAGCTGGGGCAGTAGAGCAAGGCAGGTTTTGAAGGAATATATACCTGAGGGTCGTCGGCATGTGGCAAAGACGGTGTCGGGAGGCTGCATCTTGGCCACAATACCACAGGGAGGAAGAAGGGGTTGGAGGCCCTCCCGAGCCGGCGCTCTCTCGGAGAGAACGGCACGGCCGCCGATCGAGACGCGCGGGCAGCCGTTGGTCTTCTCCCTCGCCACCGATGATTGCACATGTAGAATACCCTGTATATATCATTTCATTCATCTTCGAGAGGTAACTATAAAGATGGGGGAGGAGTCTACAAAGAAAGACCATCGTATCACCTGCAGCAATTCCAACCATCCTTTGGTGTGGAGGAATATCATAGGAACTCTATATGATATGATTTTTATAGGATTTTTTCCTTTAGAGCCAATTGGTTCATAGGAATAGATTCATATACTCCACATTTCAAAGGAAATAAACATGATATCATTTCTATAGCTTTAGAGACACTTGGTTCATATGAATGGATTCCTATACTCCCATAATTTAAAAGGAAAATAAACATTAGCGTATATTCAATAGAAAAGTTCCTATGATATGAACCAAATTACATCTCTTTTCTAATCCCTCCTCATAGGAATTGAGATACATGTCATCTCTAGATTCAATAGAAAAGTTCCTATGATGTGAACCAAATGACATCTCTTTTCCAATCCGTACTCACAGGAATGGAGATACTCCATGTCATCCCTTTCCCTACAACTTCCATGTATACATCTTCTATTCCTAAATAGCTAGTACAACCCACTAGTAGATTTTTTCCAAGACATGCAACTATGGCACAAGAACTATATAGTGTGCGAATAACTTTGAAAGATGGTCACTGGATGAAGCTAATCCGACAGTGCAGAGATGGCAAATCCGAGCACTACTAGGGATATCATCAACATTCCACCAGATCTGCCACATGTACAATTTAGAAGACTCCATGGTTGAACTTAAGCATAATGCACAAACCTCAAAACACAAGCACTTCTCCTTTGTTCTAGAATCTTCCGTATCATAATTGATTTTTTTCTAAATGAATTGCCATTATTTGTTTTTTACTTTATGCTTTACAATGCACAACCCCATGAATCTTAACATTTTTATAAAACTATTTTATTTTGAATGAGATGAACTATAAGAACTAAACGAAATCTACATCATGCATATATGAATGCATGTGTACCTTACTAGTTTTGAGTAGAGTAGCAAATTTCACGCGGCCCCGGGTATATCAAAATGCAGGGCCCATGCATCATTGCCTTTCGGTCGAACCTACGTCCACAATTTTTTGTACGTAATATATCTCCACTGGTCCCCGAACACAAAATGTTGCCTCGTTCCCCTAAAACCAAGCGGCCCACACATATTTAAGGCATCGACTCGAACTCAATCCCTCTCCCATTTACTACGACGTGGCCACGCACGTCGTAGTAGTACTCCTACAAACCCTACCGCCGCACGCATCATCGGTTTTCTTCAAGAGGACGAGGGAGAAGCTGATTTGTAGTGGAGGCGCTTTAAAAAAAATGACCTGTAGTGGAGACCCCTACCCTAGGGTGCCCTAGGTAGCTACCGCACGCATCATTGGTTTTCTCTTTTCTTTATGCTCTTGCGCCCTATAGTGCTATGATGGTTGCTTCATCTGTCCAGCTTAATGCGGGAAAGGTGGGGCTTTGTGATATGACCCCTCATCGCTCATTTTCTACTACTGCGGCGCTACCACTGGGGTGCGTCCAATTCCAACCGCTGCTCTGAACTATAATTTGGTGCATCGCATGTGGAACAAGACGGTGGATGAGCCACATGTCGGCCAAAGGGGTCATGTTAAGTGTGTCGCCATTTCATGTGCGGACTGACCCTGCTTGAGTTGCTACGCCAACACGACAGGTGCAGCCTACCACTTGGTTTTGCTCCTTGGTGAATCCCGACTATATTGATCTAAAAAGATACGTACTGAACTACCCTCTCCGTCTCGTTTTTTAGGCGTCTCGGTTTATAGGGCGTGCACGTAGTTCTAGGTCATCCATTTGACTAACTAAATATGAGTTACTATGTCACAAAAAGTATATCATTGGATTATTAAGCGAATGTAGTTTCTAAACATATACTGTTCATCACATATATAGCCAGTTAAATTCTCCAACTAGAACGACGTGCATGCCATGTAAACCGATACAGAGGAAGTATACTACTAAAAATTAGGTGATTTTACCGAGCGATCGGCGGGGGAGCAGGGCCTGTCATGCGGTCCCATGTGTCATGATGTACCAAGGTGATGTGCGTCTCCCTCTTGATGCCGAAGCAATACTATGTGGTTTGAGATGATGGCGAACCGAAGTGTGAAATAATGGTTGCTTCGTCCATCTGGGAAGGTGCGGCATTGTGAGTTGACGTCTCATCGCTCATTACTACTACTGGGGCGGTACGACTGGGGTGCGTCCCCTGTTGTTCTGCACTGTTATTTGGTGCTTGACATGTCGACCCGGTTGCTATATGTCCCACATTTCGGCGACAGGAAGTACAAAATTCATGAAAGGGAGCATCAACGGAGGAGTACAAGACACGACTTGGGTTTTTGCTGCTTCGCGCGATCCATCAATACAAATCCAGACTAAAAAAGGTGAGGGCAGGTCTTTTCCCACGCGGCAGGCATGGGAGTTTGGCATAGTCTATTCGAGGCAAGGAGGCAAGAAGGGAAACACGCAAATAAAGGTTGAGCGACTTAGTTTTGGAAAATCTGATTTTACGGAGTACGTACCCACTAGGGTTTGTAGCGCTCATCTAAAAACATTCATTTTTCCATTTTATAAGTCTCAATTCTACTACTAGTAGTAGTACCATAACATGTTGGATTTTGAGGTGCGTTAGATCACCCGATGCAAGCAGTGTCAAGAGAAAACTCACCAATGCATGTAGAAGTTCATGGAAATTTAGTGGTCATTCATGCATTCGTTCTAATTAATGCCTCGGTAAACATAACTTCTTTAGAAAAACGAGCGTACTAATTACTTGTGCAAACTAGGAGTACGAAATTAATTCGATCACTAACCGTCTACTTTGGTTGGAGAGATTTTGAAATTGAGCCATAAACTGGAAAGGAGGGAGTAGTAACTTTTGTCTCGATTACTATTTGTGGCCTTGTATAGATGCAAAATGAATTTTTTATAGTGGCCTTGTATAAGTAAATGGATGGAGTACTAAAGGACATATATATTCCAAACAACATGATAATCTCTCTAACCAAGGTAGTAGGGACGAGGAGTAAACGGAGGGAGTAGTAAAATTTCTCCTCGTCCTGCGAGCCACCGCGCGCGTGGGCGAGGGAGTGGGCGTAAGGCGTATAGTACTACTAATAGTAAGCAAGCTTCACCTCATCCTGCAAGCCACCGCGCCTGTGGGCGGGGGAGACGGCGTACTAAGCAAGCTTCTCCTTGTTCTGCGAGTTGACGGGACACATCAAACGTACTCCAGTGTATAGAGCCTTGCCTCTAAGGTAGGCCCCACATGGTTTGCCTCTTTTTAAACATAACACATGAAGTTGCAATTTGTTTGTTCACCCGTGGTAGAAGATCCCCCCTCCACCAAGTGGACAACTAGTACACGGTCAAATTACCACGTGGGCTGCCTTTTCATACAGAAATGAGCTCCACCGTGTACCCGCGTGGGTGTGGTTGCGAAAGAGACGGGAGTACGTGCGCCCTGCATGCACCTCTTCTCTTCGTGCACGTCCCCAACCTACGTGGGTGTGTGTGAGAGATACAAACCTAGAAAAATGGCTTGTGCAGAATAACTACTCTTCGCAAGCCATTGTAAGAGTGAAAAAAATGGTGAAGCAGGGATAGGGGAGCGGCGGAGATGTGCGATTCTTGGCCGGCGTTTGGCCTCGTTTAAATAGGAGATTAAATAGATGGCGGACGGGAGGAGATCGGCCGGCGTTGCATTTAATGCCAGCCCGGTCATGAACGAACGTGTGTCCAGAGTGGGTTTCTCGGACTCCACATGGGCGGGTTTCATGGAGGCGTTTGAATGCGGCAAGGAGGCGTGTTCAGCCAGGCGTGCAGCGAGTGGCGCCCTCGACTCTAACGTAGGACACCACACTGTTCTTCCACTAACGTGTGGGCTCTTTGGGTACATGGCCTACATGTTAGTGACCCAATGCAGGCAGCGCACAACAGAGGAACCTTTGGTGGGCCAGGGCGGTCAGAAGCGGGCATTTCGTAAACCGATGATTGTTCATTGAGTGTGACGTCATCCTTTTCATGTAGATAAGCCTACTATGTTGATAGCCTGTTCGATACATTGTGATTCATAAAGACCGCTGCAAACATCAATGTTCTGCTTATCACATATAAGATTGATTAATACCCGTAACAATCCATGTCCTTAACAAAGGGTGCGTGCACATATAGGTTGAGCGTGTGTCTTGCGTCGAGTGCTGTGTGCATGCAGGAGTGCGAGTGTTGCGTGCGTGCAAGGGTACGTTTCAGTGTTGCATGCATGTGTGCTTACGTGCGTGTGTTCGTGAGTGCGTGTGTATGTGTCAGTGTTGCATGCCTGCATGCGTGCGTGTGCTCGTTATGTGTACGTGTCAGTGTTGCACGCCTGAATGGGTGTGTGTCTTGCATGCATGCATGTGTACGTGCAGGGTGAGGCTACACGTCAGTCGGCTGACTTTTTCATCTCTGGTCATTAGATTTTCCAGCCATTGGATACGAAATCAAGGGCCTGCAGTTTATCATAAAACTCCACCCCCCTAAGCTGCTAGCCACCACCGGCCAAACCGCCGGCACCCGCCGCCCGCGGCCGGCCCGCGCTGCCACACCACCCCGCCCGCCCTGAAACCACTCCCCACCGCCGGTCCACCGCCGCACCGGCCATCCCTCTAGGCCCCCACCCCTCGCGCGCTGAGCGTTTTCTCCGATGATCCCCACCCCACCGCCCAATCAACGCGCCCCCACCGTCGGCGACTGCCAACCAGAGGTCTCACGACTTCGAGTACCCACCAACCATTAATTTATTACCATTTATGTCCTTCATATACGCGCTGACGGGTGGGCCCTATGGTAATGTGCGCTGCTGAATGTGGACCGTTTGACTGGTCAATTGATCGTGTCATCAATAAATTACGGAGATGTATGGTAAGCCAGTGACCGTATGATCACCCTAAAATGTATTTTATTAACACAATACAGACTCAAACTACCATTTCTTTCTTTCATATATGGGCTGACAGGTGGGCCCTACGGTTACATGCCCCGATGGTGCAACACTAGTTGCACCACGTGGAACATTTGACTGGCCAATTGATTGTGTCATCAACAAAATATGGAGTTGTACGGGTGAGCCAGTGACTGTATAATCATGACATGTATTTTTTAACACGGTACAGACGCAAGGGCTCATATATACACGCAAGCACTCACCGCTATAAGAGCACACACGCAGACCCTACCCTATGAGAACGTTTGAGAGAGTGAGCCAGCATATGATCTTGAGATTTTACGAAGTCACCATAGGTGCCTCGTAGTCGAGTGGAACGTCTCCTCCCACTGAACGCACATCGCCGGAAAATACTGAAATTAACCCAGGATAAATGCGAGCACCAGGACTTTAACCCTGGTCGGCTCGAGAAACCACTGTCCTCCTAACCATCCAACCACATGTTGGTTAGCACGACAAAATTTATCTGGTGACCGTGATAAGCTTATTCTGAAGTCTAGTGACCATATTGTGCTTCTGCTTGAAATACAATGACTGTAAGTGTCGTCAACAAAACACGGAGCACGCATCAAATGCAAAGTCCGTTAGTGTCATCAAGAAAATACGAAGACGTATCATGAGCTAGATACCGTATGATCACCACGAGAATGTATACGGTGACCGTAATGAGCATATTCTGAAGTC
Source organism: Triticum dicoccoides (assembly GCF_002162155.2). NCBI lineage: Eukaryota > Viridiplantae > Streptophyta > Magnoliopsida > Poales > Poaceae > Triticum > Triticum dicoccoides. Next base: position 240,368,294 of record NC_041384.1, on the reverse strand, counting down.
GAGTGACCGTATAGTGGTTTAGCTTGAAATACAGTGACTGTCGCGCGTGAATGTGTCATGGGCATGCATACTTTTAGAGGGCCGAGAGATAGTTTGTGTGCGTACGTGAAAGTGGTGTAGAAAGAGGGGGTGTCCGGTGGAGACAAGGAGAGATATACCCTTCGTTTCTCTTTCCTGTGACTAATATTTTAGGAGAATATATAGACATTCACAATGTAGAACAAATATTTTTGGATGCACCATGCAATTAACTTTCATGTATAACATTGTACTATTGTATATGCTTATTTTCTTAGTGGCTGATTGCGTGTGTGGTGTGGTGGGCACATCATTTCTAGTTGTGGTGGATCAACATGAGGACTCATGGGGCGGTTCCATCATGCGCCATATAGGTTGGACCGAGATGCGTTATACGAAGACCCATGTGGAGGACTCGGCATACAACACGAAGCTAGCTACCAGAGTCACGGAGGACTCTATCCCCACTAGTGATAAGCCGACTATATATGATTTGTAACCCTAGGCTCCCAGTATGTTATAAAAGCTTGGGGGCTAGTTCGTCGATAGTATACACACACGCACAATGCCTGGTATTCATGTGTACTTTGTACACACCCCTATCACTAATATATAGTACCAGGAGTAGGCTTTTTCCTCAACTGCAAGGGTCCGAACTAGGGTAAAACTTTGCCTCGTATTACCATCCAGCCTAACAGTCAGGGATATCCTACCGAATGATATGATGGAATCATATCTACCAACTACTAAGAGAGAGGTGTGTCTGGGGGCAATGTGTGCGAGAGAGGCCTAAAGATAATGTGCTTGTGGGCGACACGTAGGCACATATATGTGCGTATGGAGGGCTAGTAGAGACCATGCGTGTGTATATATGCATGTGAGAGAAATAGTGTTTTCCAACTGAGATTAGTGAATGAGTGGTACATAGTAGTCACAAAGAGAGAGAGAGATACAGAGAGAGCATGTCCGTGAGACTCCCTGACACCCCGAGAGAGATTGTGAGCATGCGTGAAAGAGAAATGCTGATGCATATAAAGTGTGCGCACTTATGCGGTAGATAGGGAGATATATAGAGCGTTTGTGAGAACGGGCCGAGGCATAGTGCATCTACGTGTAAAAGGCGGTTCTACACATTAAATTAAAATATAAATGGCATTATTATTTTTGGATGAGATCATGAATGTTGCAAATTGCGTATGGACGAAAATCGGTCTATCAGACACCCATACTCTATTGAATTCTAGCATGTGCATGTGTTTATTTCATATTATCGATCCATAGAGTGAGAGCTGTTTGAAATACAGGCAATGGATGCTTTTGCAATTCATATATAAACATTAATTAGTGCACTCCATGTTGTTAGTGTGAAGCACTTTATACATTTGTCACTTGCATGGATACATTTCAAATTGCTAACTACGAAATAGAATACATGTCGAATTCAACATAAAGGGGGTTTTGAAGATTCGAATTCATAGGAAGTGCGTTCATCTATTTGAACATGAGATAATGGCATTTGTAAATCAGATGTAAAAGGGGGCATCAATCTTTGTTGTGCGTTTGAACATGCTATATATATTCATAAGCATGTCTAACTTTTTTTGTAACCAAGGAGATTATATCTGGAACCATGCATGAACTGAGGTAAGTTGCATATTTTTTTAATATATACTCATGTACAATGTATATTCAAATGTACCCCCTCCATTCCAATATAATCGTAACTTTAGGATTTTCAAGCGTAAAGATTTGTGAAGTTTGACAAATCCTGAAAGTTCAATTCAAGAGAACCGAAAATGTTAATGCTTTTGCTCCCAAATATTGAACGAAGCGCCAAATAGGCCTCTGGTCAGCCGAAACCGCGCGAGACTAATGTTTGGTGGTAGGAAATTACTGTCCTGACTTTGGCCCGTGTAGCCTATCGGCCTGATGTCCAAAGGTCTAAACCAGGGTAGGTTTGTAACTTCACCAAGACGCAAGTCTCCACCGCCTCCTAGAAGAGTTCATACGCCGTGAGCGCCTAAGCACCCATGCGCTCGGCCAAAATCTATCCCGCCCACATTTGGGACACCTGAGATTACTGTCCTACCCCCAACCCGCAATATGTCCGAAATTTTAGATGGGGGCAAAGTTTGTAACTTTTCCCCTAAATTTCAAACAAGCGCGTCCCAAACCGAAACATTGGTCCCCCTTAGTTCCCCGTCTCCCTCCGTTTCTCCATTCATACTCCGTGGGCGCCAAAACGCCCTCTCCACCAGCCGCGAAACCCCAGCCTCCTCCGTCCTCCACCCCATAGCACCCAATCCACCGCAGCCCTACTCCATCACGCCGGAGCAGGTACCCCAACGTCATCATCCAACTCAACTGCAACTGCAACGCCCTCAAGGACTTAGCAGCTGAAGCCGAGGTAGAGCTGCCTCTATGACGTCGACGCCGACGTGCGCCGTACTAAAACCACTCCGACCACGCCATCGTACGCCTCACTGCTGCTGCTCCACTGTCGCAACCGTCCACCGCACCGGAGCTGTTCTCGCTATGCCGTCGTTCGCCGCCTCGGATCTGGTTCCCCGCTGCCGACAGACGGCCACCGCACCACACTCAACAACTTGTCCATGGGTTCGTCTAAGGCTCCACCATCCTCCACAACTTCTCATTTCCAGCGAACCACAAGAAGATCGTTGGAAAAACAGAAGGACGACACAGCACTGCCAGCAGAAAGATGTACTCCTCTTCCCTTATTCGTGCAAACCTTACGTCTCTGCTCACACCGTATTCATCCCACGAAAGAAACTAGTCAAGCGCTTCTTACTGCATCTTCTTCAAGATACTAAATGCACAAGGTTTCCTCCCTTTACTATTTCACCTTTGCTAGAGGTCAGTAACCCGCCTGGATTTCAATTCAGGGTCAGTTGAACCACAATTAAAAGAAGCAGCACCCGCTTAGGCACGCGGAGCACCTAGTCCCCATGTTCGCCAAGGAAGCGGCGCATCGGTGTCTATCATAGGTGTGTGGGGTGCAGGAGCTGCTTGCGCCCAATCTGGAGGTCGGTGGGGCTTGAATGGATGGCCGGGGGGCGGTGCCAAGCATGGCGTTGCGGTGAGGTTGAGGGAAGGGTGCAGGCAGGGGACTGGGCCGGTGGTCGCTGGCGTATTGAGGAAGATCGTCAACACTGACTGGCTGGAGGTAGATGAAGGCGATCTGCCCATTCATTGTACATTGAATGGTGCAAAAAAAATGGACTGACCTGTTTGTTTTCAGTCGGCTGTTATTTTCATAGAATCATGTAGTAATTTAGTGTGCCATGCATGTTGTAGAGCTATCATATGCCTCCCGTCATTTATTTCTCACCGACCTGCTATCTGCTACCTTTACATTGTACTAATTGTGCACACACTTCACCCATACTCACACTATTGTTTTTTATGCATGGGTATTTCAGACTCTGACGCAGTGTTGATGAATGCAGAAAAGAAAAGACAGAAGCCGCTCCAGTGTAATTCGAAGACAAGCACTAAGCGTTTCAGCGCTATAAAGGGTGCAGTGTCAGCAGTTGGAGACAGTAAACGTAGCTCTGCAGTTGATGATCTCAATTTCCACACACAACCATCCCAGGTGCTTGCTTTAATTTCACGCTGTCAAATGTGGTTGCATGTTGCATATGGTGTCTAGCTTGTATTGCTTCCAATTTGGTTAAATTGCATCTGCTTACTTTACACATTATACCTTTGATAATGACATGCCTTCCTGTTTTTGATACATACTACATATGTCTATTAACCATATTCGTACATCAAACTAATGCTCTTTTGTATCCCTCGTCAATCACTTATGATGAGACAGTCACCCCACTGGGTTACTATCAGACGCCATACTCGTTTAAAGAGTGCAGTGTCATCCTCCCCACATGATTCTCAAGAAACAGCAAGGCTAAATGAAGATAGTCAACGTAGCTCTCTAGTTGATGACCACAATTCGCCCACACCACCATCACAGGTGCTTGATCTAACTTCGCAGTGTGATATGTGGTTGCATGTTGCATACAGTGTCTAGCTTGTAATGCTTCTAAGTAGGGTAAATTGCATCTGCTTAGTTTACACATTATACCTGTGAATATGGCATGCCTTCCTATTTTTGGTACACACTACATCTATGTGTTAACCTTGTTCTTACATGAAACTACCTCTCTTCTGTATCTTGCATCAATCATTTACAATGAGTCACCTTTATTCATTGCATATTGCATATTATTTCTAGCTTGTTGCCATGTACTGCTTCTAATTTGGACAAATACATTTGTTAGGGCACCCTTTTAATTTGCCAGAGTGATATTGGTTTCATCTTTCATATGGTTTCTAGCTTGCATTGATTCTAACAAGTTCAAGCAACTTGTGCTTAGTTTACACTTAATACATCATACATGTTAATATGTCATGCCGTCCTGTTTTTCATACATATTCCATCCTCCTATCATGCGTCTGCCTTACATGAAAGTAGTGTTCGTCAGTATCATGCATCAATGAGTTATGAAGAGCAAATTTTATTCCTTTTTCTTGTGGGTTTGTCCTGACAAGGCAAAATCAAGAAAGAGGAAGGAAAAGAGTAAGGAAGGCGATGATGGTGGTCCTCTGCAGCAACGTAAATGGAATATCTGTACCGATTCTCCTTGTACTGATAGTGCATTACAAGGTCCAAGTCTCCGCTCCCCTACTCCACCATCCAAGGTGCTTGCTCTAACTTGGCAGTGTGATATCTGGTTGCATGTTGCATATGGTGTCTAGCTTGTATTGCTCCTAATTAGTTTAAACTGCATCTGCTTAGCTTACACATGATACATGTGAATATGACACGCTTTCCTGTTTTTGGTACATACTATATCTGTCTATCACACCATGTTCTTACATGAAACTACTCTTCTTGTGTATCCTGCATCAGTCACTTATGATGGGACACCTTTAAGTTGGCAGTGTGATATTGGTTTGCATCTTGAATATGATTTCTAGCATGTACTGCTTCTAGTTTGATGAACGCCACCTATGACGAGACAATTTTAACTTGGCAGAGTGGTATTGATTGCACCTTTCAAATGGTCTCTAGTTTGCAGTGCTTCTAATTTGTTGAAGTGCCTTCTGCTTAGTTACCACATCATAGGTGTGAATATGTCAAGCCGTCCATTTTTTCATACATATTCCATCCTCGTATCATGACTTTGCCTTTCATCAGAGTAGTGTTCATCGGTATCATGCATGAATGAGTTCTGAAGAGCGAATTATATTCCTTTTTCTTGTCAGTTTGAGCTCACAATGCAAAGTCAATAAATCTGAAGGAAATTGGCAAGGCATTGGATGATGGTGGTCCTTTCGAGCAACTGAAACATAGGTTCTATATAGATTCTACTCCGCCATCCTCCCAACAAGATTCGCAAGACAACGCAAGGCTAGAGAGTCAACGTAGCTGTGTAGATGATGAGCACATCTCCCCTACTCCACCATCACAGGTGCTTGCTCTAACTTGGCACTATTATATGTGGTTGCATATTGTGTATGATGTCTAGCTTGTACTCCCTCCATTTCTTTTTAGTCTGCATATAAGGTTTGGTCAAAGTCAAGCTTTGTAGAGTTTGACTAACTTTATATTAAAGAATATAAACATTCACAATATGAAATAAATATTATCAGATGCACCATGAAACGTATGTTCATACTATATAGTTTTAGTAATGTAGATGTTCATATTTTTTATATAAATTTGGTCAAACTTTGTGCAGTTTGACTTTGACCAAATCTTATATGCGGAGTAAAAAGAAACGGAGGGAGTATTACTTCTAACTTTGTTGAATTGCATCTGCTTACTTTACACATAATGCCTGTGAATATGACATATGTTCCTGTTTCTAGAACATACTATATCTGATCACACGATGTTCTTACATCAGACTACTATTCTTGCATATCCCGCATCAGTCAGTTATGATAAGGCACCTTTAAGTCGCGACTATGATATTGGGTGTGTCTTGCATATGATTTCTAGCATGTACTGCTTCTAATTTGTTGAAACGCCATATAGTTTGAACCTGGCAGAGTGATATTGGTTGCATCTTTCATATGGTGTCTAGCTTGCAGTGCTTCTAATTTGTTGAAATGCCTTCTGCTTAGTTACCACATCATAGGTGTGAATATGTCACGCCATCCTGTTTTTCATACATATTCCATCCTCGCATCATGTGTTTGCCTTTCATCCGAGTAGTGTTCGTCAGTATCATGCATCAATGAGTTCTGAAGAGCAAATTTTATTCCTTTTTCTTATTAGTTTGATTTTACAATGCAAAATCATTACAGCTGAAGGAAATTAGTCCGACAGTGGATGATGGTGGTCCTTCGGAGCAACTCAAACAGGGGATCTCTACAGATTCTACTCCGCCATCCTCCCAACAAGATTCGCAAGGCAACACAAGGCTGGACAGTCCACATAGCTATGTAGATGATAAGCACATCTCCCCTACTCCACCATCACAGGTGGTTGCATGTTGGGTATGATGTCTAGCTTGTATTGCTTCTAACTTTGTTGAATTGCATCTACTTACTTTACACATAATGCGTGTGAATATGGCATGTGTTCCTGTTTCTAGAACATACGTGTACATGATGAGCACATCTCCCGTACTCCACCATCACAGGTGCTTGCTCTAACCTGGAACTATTATATGTGGTTGCATTTTCCGTATGATGTCTAGTTTGTATTACTTCTGATTATGTTGAATTGCATCTGCGTAGCTTACAACATATACCTGCAACGATCACTTACCCATAAGACACATTTAACTTGGGACTGTGATGTAGGTTGCATCTTGCATTGTCTTCTAGCTTGTACTGCTTCTAATTTCTTGAAGTGGCACTTACGACGAAACACTTTTTACCTGATAGAGTGATATTGGTTGCATGTTCATATGGTGCCTCGCTTTCATTTCTTCTAATTTTGTTGAAATGCCTTCCGCTTACTATTTTTTCATACATATTCCATCCTCCTATCGTACGTGTGAATATGAAACGCTATCTTTTTTAGTATATATTCCATCCTCCTATCCTGCGCTTGCCTTACATCAAAGTATTGTTCGTCTGTATCATGCATCAACCAGTTATGCAGAGAAAATTTATTCATCTTCTTGTGGTTTTGACTTCATAAGGCAATATCAGAAAATAGGAAGAAAAAGAGTAAGTTAGGGGATGTTGGTGGTCCTCCGCACCGAAGTGCTGAAGGGTCTGTGGTCCTTCCAGATTGAACTCCCACATGCGGAGGGGTCGTCGCTGGCACGGCAGGACCCGGTGGACTAGCATTACCTGGATTACATTGATGAGGCCGGTGTCCTTTTCGAGGAGGCTTCAGATATGGCTTTGTATCGTCTGCACTTCTTCAATTGATCCCCAGTCCAGCCCTTTATTAATCCATGATGCGAGCTGTAATGGAGGGCCAGATCGGAACGCAGGTGTAGCTGCCCACTTGGTACCAAGGGGTTCAGTGATGTAAAACCACTCCCGCTGCCATAGGTTGGAAGCTTCCGTGAAATATCCTCTGGGACAAAAAGCATTGGTGAGCTTGTTCACCGTGGCACCACCACACTCTATTTGCTTCCCCTCGATTACCTTCGGCTTCACATTAAAGGTCTTGAGCCACAAACCGAAGTGTGGGAGAATGCGGAGAAAGGCCTCGCACATGACAATAATCACCGAGATGTGAAGGAAGGAGTCCAGAGCTAGATCGTGAAAATCTAGCCCGTAAAAGAACATAGAGTCTGCGAACGAAGGGATGGAGAGTGAACCCTAGCCCCCGGAGGAAGTGGGAGATGAATACGACCCTCTCGCCGGATCTAGGAGCAGGAATAACCTGTCCTTTAGCGGGGAGCCTATGGGGGATTTCCACTGTCAGGTATCTTGCCGCCCGGAACTTCACGATATCGTCCTCTGTGACAGAGGAGGCCACCCGCCGGCCTTGAGGGCTGGGACCGGACATGACTGGGAGGCTGGAGCAATTAAGTTGAAAACTGGGTGCTGGAACTCGAGGTTGGAAAGGTTGAGGAAGAGGTAGGCACGGAAGAGAAAGACGGGTCTGTGCCCCTTAATAAAGGCGATGAATATCAAACGCCTCCTCATAGGCCTTAAAGCCTGCCTATTCCCAAGGGATCATGGCAACGGAATGGTTGGGTTATCCACGCCCATATTGATGAGAATCCCGTAATAAGGGGACACGATCTCTGCTTCGACATGATGTGCCAAGAAAACCGCATCTTAAAACATGGAGTGGGAGGCTAAAACGGTTTGAAATAATGACCGGGATGTGAGGTGATGTCACACTACGAAAATTGTCAGCAAATTGGACCCATAAAATATTATCCTCTCTGCATATGTGTGTGGTACTCGTTTTGCAGAGCTGGACACATTTTCTGTATTCGAAGGCTGTTTTGGAGTATTCGGAGGGGGAACCCGCCTTGCAATGTTGAAGACAATCTGCGCGCCGGACACCTCATCATTGAAACCTGGTTCAGAGGCTACTGAGGGAGTCCTGGATTAATGTCACATCCCTAGTGCTGGTATGCTCTGAGCTAGCTAGTCATGTGTTGCATCTTGTTTAAATTCTTTTGAATTTGAAATGGGGATTGATCAAACCCTAGCATCAGATCAAATCAAATAGGTTCAAGATAAAATAATTTTCAATGAACCCATAATGACCTTCATAAATGTTCATCATTTTTGAATTGGTATAGAACCTCTGCCAAAAATGGTGCACACTTCTCTAGGACACTCTGGATTTTTGAATTAAACCATAAGTATTTCAATTTGGACATTTAAATTCTATAAAATATTTTAAATGTACAAATAATCTTGAAAGCATTTGAGGGCTATTGAAAATAATTCTAAAGGTGCCCACAAATATTTTCAGGAGTTTTGTACATGGATTAGTATTTCTAGTAATTCAAACAGAGCAAAAAAAAATTAGAAAATAGAAATAAAAGAGAGAGATAGAACCTACCTAGGTTACCTGGCAGCCCAGCTAACCATTCCAACACTATTGGCCCAGCCCACTCCTGTAGTGGCCCAGCCCAGCGCCGCCTCCTTCAACCTCATGCCAGAAGGCACGAGGGTGTGTGCCTGCGGTGCGCCAGCACGCGCACAGCCACCAACATCCACCTCCTTCTTGCCGCTTCGCCCTGGCCCTCCCTGGTGCAGCCACGCGACCCTCCCTGACTCTCTCTCTCACTCTCTCTCGTCCCCATCCCCTCCCCTGGCTCTCTCCCTCACATGCACCGAACACAGCCGCCGCCGCCGCCACTCGCCGTTGCCGCGCCCAGAGCCTCTTCCCCCGCCTCACCGACGCATCCCAGGGATCCGCCTTGTCGCCCTCTTCCACCTCATCGAGCCACGCCTCGTCGGAAGCCCTGCTTCATCGTCACCGTGTCATCTTCAACCTCAGGATGTCGAGATCGCCACCGCCATGCCTTCTACTCCGAGCCTCCCCCGAGCCCACTTCGACGCCCCTGCCATCATCGTGAGCCACTGACCCGAACCCCCTCCTCTTTGTTCCATTTAATTAATAACCTCTTAAGCTCATATCTATCTTTAAAAGCGAAAATAGCAGCAAAAGATTCTCTATCAAAAACATAACCTTTAGGAATAACAGGCATGTTTTCATCATCGTATTCAGATTCAATAATTTCTTTTTCTCTAGCCCCAGCAATTTGTTCATCAAGAAATACACCAAGGGGCACAGTAGTATCAGACATAGAAGCAGTTTCATCATAAGTATCATGCATAGCAGAAGTGGCATCATCAATAACATGCGACATATCAGAACGAATAGCAGAAGCAGGCGTAGGTGTTGCAAACTTACTCATAATAGAAGGTGAATCAAGTGCAGAGCTAGATGGAAGTTCCTTACCTCCCCTCGTAGTTGAGGGATAGATCTTGGTTTTTGGATCTCTCAAGTTCTTCATAGTGTCCAACAGATATAAGTCCCAAGTGACTCAAAGAATAGAGTTATGCTCCCCGGCAACGGCGCCAGAAATTAGTCTTGATAACCCACAAGTATAGGGGATCGCAACAGCTTTCGAGGGTAGAGTATTCAACCCAAATTTATTGATTCGACACAAGGGGAGCCAAAGAATATTCTCAAGTATTGGCAGCTGAGTTGTCAATTCAACCACACCTGGAAACTTAGTATCTGCAGCAAAGTGTTTAGTAGCAAAATAATATGATAGTGGTGGTAGCGGCAACAAAAGTAAACATAGCAAAAGTAATGTTTTTTTGGTATTTTGTAGTGATTGTAACAGTAGCAGTGGAAAAGTAAATAAGCGTAAACCAGTATATGGAAAACTCGTAGGCACCGGATCAGCGATGTATAATTATGCCGGATGCGGTTCATCATGTAACAGTCATAACATAGGGTGACACAGAACTAGCTCCAATTCATCAATGTAATGTAGGCATGTATTCCGTATATAGTCATATGTGCTTATGGAAAAGAACTTGCATGACATCTTTTGTCCTACCCTCCCGTGGTAGCGGGGTCCTATTGGAAACTTAGGGATATTAAGGCCTCCTTTTAATAGAGAACCGGAACAAAGCATTAGCACATAGTGAATACATGAACTCCTCAAACTAAGGCCATCACCGGGAGTGGTCCCGATTATTGTCACTTCAGGGTTGCCGGATCATAACATATAGTAGGTGACTATAGACTTGCAAGATAGGATCAAGAACTCACATATATTCATGAAAACATAATAGGTTCAGATCTGAAATCATGGCACTCGGGCCCTAGTGACAAGCATTAAGCATAGCAAAGTCATAGCAACATCAATCTCAGAACATAGTGGATACTAGGGATCAAACCCTAACAAAACTAACTCGATTATATGATAAATCTCATCCATCCCATCACTGTCCAGCAAGCCTATGATAGAATTACTCACGCACAGTGGTGAGCATCATGAAATTAGTGATGGAGGATGGTTGATGATGACGACGGCGACGAATCCCCCTCTCCGGAGCCCCGAACGGACTCCAAATTAGCCCTCCCGAGAGGTTTTAGGGCTTGGCGGCGGCTCCGTATTGTAAAATGCGATAATTTCTTCCCTCTTATTTTTTTCTCTCTAAAAGCAAATATATAGAGTTGGAGTTGGCGTCGGAGGGTCAACAGTGGGCCCACGAGGTAGGGGGCGCGCCCTAGGGGGGCTCCCCCCACCCTCGTGGAAAGGGTGTGGGCCCCCTCGTCTTCATATTTGGCGAGGATTTTTTATTGTTTTTTCTAAGACCTCCCGTGGAGTTTCAGGTCATTCCGAGAATATTTGTTTTCTGCACATAAAACAACATCACGGTAATTCTGCTGAAAACAACGTTAGTCCGGGTTAGTTCCATTCAAATCATACAAGATAGAGTCCAAAACAAGGGCAAAAGTGTTTGGAAAAGTAGATACGACGGAGACGTATCACTCCATTGTTGAACCCCAGGACAGACCCTTCTCTTTCCAGGAGGTGAGCCGCGTGGGGATTCCGGATCAAAACTCGGGGGCCGCCACCCAGTTGTTGTCGCGCGGCTCGGTGATGTAGAACCACACCGATTGCCACCCCTTTATGGTCTCCACGAAGGAGCCTTCGAGCCATATAAAATTGGGCATCTTGCCCATCATGGCTCTGCCGCATTCTGCTTGTTGGCCCCCTACCACCTTTGGCTTGATATTGAAGGTCTTCAGCCACAGGCCGAAGTGGGGCCGGATGCGGAGGAAAGCCTCGCACACGACGATGAACACCGAAATGTTGAGGATGAAGTTCGGCGCCAGATCATGGAAGTCCAGCCCGTAGTAGAACATGAGACCACAGACGAATGGATGGAGGGGAAACCCCAGTCCGCGGAGGAAGTGGTGGAGGAAAACTACCCTCTCGTGCGGTTCTCGGGTAGGGACGATCTGCCCCGCGGCGGGCAGCTGATGCGCGATATTTGCAGCTAAATATCTGGCTCTGCGCAGCTTCTTGATGTGTCCCTCCGTAACGGAGGAAGCCATCCATTTACCTCCTGGTCCGGACATGTTTGGAGAAGGTTGAGGGGAAGGATGCGGGCTTGGGTGTTGGAGCTCGAGTCCGCAAGAATGGATGAGCAAGGAGGAAGAAGGCGTGGGTAGAAAAAGGTTAAACCTTGTCCCTTTATAAGGGCGGCCGAAACTATGCGCCCCCACTAGCCTGGTAAAACTCGCTTATCCCCCAAGCGCCGTAATCGAAGGCGCGGTTGGGTTACCCACGCCCGTATTGATGAGAATCCCATAATAAGGGGGACACGATCTCTGCTTTGACAAGACGTGTCAAGAAACTGCCTCGCGTTATGTGCCGGGCTAGTTAAAGGAAACTGTTCGAATAATCACCGGGCCGTGGCATAATGTCATGTTGCCAAACGTGTCAGCAGATTAGATTTGTGGAAATATTATTCTCTCTATGATGGTGTGTGGAACTTATTTTGCAGGGTCGGATACTATCCTTGTATTAAAATTCTTCCGTGGTGTATTCAGAGGAGGAACCCGCCTCGCAATGCCGAAGACAATACTGCGCGCCGGACTCATCGTCATTGAAGCCTGGTTTAGGGGCTACTGAGGGAGTCCTGGATTAGGGGGTCTCCGGCCAGCCGGACTATATCCTTTGGCCGGATTGTTGGACTATGAAGATACAAGATTGAAGACATCGTCTTGTGTCCGGATAGGACTCTACTTGGTGTGGAAGGCAAGCTAGGCAATACGGATATGTATACCTCCACCTTTGTAACCGACCTTGTGTAACCCTAGCCCCCTCCGGTGTCTATATAAACCGGAGGGTTTTAGTCCGTAGGACAACATACACTCATACCATAGGCTAGCTTCTAGGGTTTAGCCTCTCCGATCTCGTGGTAGATCAACTCTTGTAATACTCATATCATCAAGAATAAATCAAGTAGGACGTAGGGTTTTACCTCCATCAAGAGGGCCCGAACCTGGGTAAAACATTGTGTTCCCTGCCTCCTGTTACCATCCGCCTTAGACGCACAGTCCGGGACCCCTACCCGAGATCCACCAGTTTTGTCACCGACAGTGCCCGAGCGCCTACCTCATGACGATGGCTAGGTCTGAGGCCCTCCAGAAGAGAGCCCCCGAGCCCAGCCCGAGGAGGGCGTCGGGTGCGCCTTCCTATGCGAGGGAAGGAGGCGCCCCATCTGCAGGCGCCGGTCCTGAGGTGGTGCTGCAGGAGACGATGTCCTCCTGAGGTCCTTGGCTGAGTAGCTGCTTCTTCTTCTTGGGGTTGGCGTCAGGAGGGTGTGGGGTGCCTTCGTTGTCGGGGTCTTCGGCCGCTGCAGCCTAGTAAGCATACTCGAGGGAGCACACCGCATCTCTTTCCTCACAGGCGACCGAGATGACGCCGCCACTCCCTGGCATCTTGAGGACGTTGTAGCCGTGGTGGGTCACTTCCATAAACTTGGCCAAGGCTGGATACCCAAGGATAGAGTTGTATGGCAGGCGGATGTGGGCGATGTCGAAGTCGATGAGCTCGGTGCGGTAGTTGTCACGTTGGCCGAAGGTGACAGGGAGGCGGACCTACCCTATCGTGGTGGTGGAGCCATCGGTCACTCCTAAGAAGGGCTTGATAGGTTGTAGCTGATCGTATGGCACCAGAAGGTTGTGAAATGTCTTGACGGACGGGACATTGAGCCCTCCGCCGCCGTCGATGAGGGTCTTGGTGACTTGAACATTGGTGATGATGGGTAAGCAGAGCATTGGGAGGGCGCGGGCATTCGCTGCGCACTTGAGCTAGTCCATCGAGCTGAAGGTCATGGCGCGCTTGGACCACCTGAGCGGGTAGGTGGCCTCGAGCCTGGGAAGGGCCACATTCACCTTGCGAGCAAACTGCTTGAAGACACGCTGAGAGGCTGGGGCTTGAGCACCACCCAAGATACGGGAGATGGCACGCGGCTCTTGGAAGCCCCAAGCCCCCTTGTCCTGGTGGTGGTCGTTGTTTCTCCCTTGTGGTGGCGGCAGCGGAGGGAGGCCAGTGTTTCCCTGAGGGCGGTCCTCATGAGGCTGCTCCCTCTAGGGGCCCTCGCAAGGCTGGTCTTGCCAGTGGTCCTCGTGAGGCCGGTCACGACACTCCTGGCGGGGACCGCGGTCATCCCAACACCCCCCACTTCGTCCTGATCCTCGGCCATAGCCTTGGTCATTGCGCTCGGGGCGTCGATCTAATTGCCCATCTCGGATGGCCCTGAGCTCCTGACAGTCGCTGGTGTTGTGGCTGTGAACATTGTGGAAGGCGCAGAAGGGGCAGTTGGCCCTAGATGATTCGGGGTGGTCGCGGCCGCGCTTCATCTTCGGCTCCATCACGAGCACGGCAGCCCCCTTGCGCTTCACGTCCTTGATCTTTGCCTTCTTGTCTTCCTGGTCAGCAGCTGGGAGCTCGAGGAGAGATAGGCGCCCTTGCTCAGCCCTAGCGCACTTGGTTACCATGTTGAACATCTCTAGGGCTGAGCATAGCTCCTCGTGGATGGCGAGCTCCTCCTTCATCTTGACGTCGTGGACACCATCGGAGAACGTGGAGATGATGGCCTCGTCTATCACCTTGGGGATCTTGAGGCGGACGTTGTTGAAGCGCTGGATGTACTTTTGCAGGGTTTCCCCTGGTTGCTTCTTGATGCGATGCAGGTCACCTGCGGCTGGCGGGCGGTCGCGAGTGCCCTGGAAGTTGGCGATGAAATGCTCGCGCATCTCGCCCTAGGAAGAGATCGATCACGCGGGCAAGTTCAGGAGCAACGAGCGCGCACATCCTTGAGGGCCATGGGAAACCAGTTCGCCATGACCTTCTTGTCTCCGTTGGCTGCCTCGATGCTCAGCTCGTAGAGCTGGAAGAACTTCGTGGAGTCAGGATCCCGTCGTAGCACGGAGGTAGGTCTGGCTTGAACTTGCCTGGCCAGACGACGGTGCGCAGCTCAGGAGTAAAGGCACGGCAGCCTACTGTGGTCATCGGAGCCTGTCGTGGTGGCGGAGTCTGATCCTGATATCCACGAACTGCCATCGTAGGCGGCGCGCGGTCTTGACGTAATGGTGTTGGGAGCGCTGAGCATTTTCTTGCGGCCTCGCGACTTCTTGGCTGCTTCTTTCTTCGTGCGCAGGCGTCCGGCATGGCGGTTCACGCCGTGGAACCGCGCGTCTTTGTGAGAGGACATTGTCTTGATGCGGAGGAGGCGGAGGCGCTCAGTGAGCCACGCGTCTCGATGCGAGGGCGCCGTCTTGATGCGGAGGCCGCGGAAGTGCTCCACGAGCTATGTTGCCCCTGGCTGGAGGTGGGAGAGGCAGCGAGAGGGATGGTGCAGGAGAGCCCCCGGCAGCGTTGACGAGCTCGGCGATGCAGTCCAGCCAGTCGTGGTAGAGGTTGTCGACCAGGCGGTAACACAGGAGCTCGCGTGCCATGAGCAGCGCTGCCTGCACGTTCGTGGGCGCACGACAAGAGTGGGACGACGAGCCGACCGAAGTCAGCGACGGGGTGGCGGTGCGTCCCTCCCGCCGCACGGAGGGGTACAGCGATGAGGCCTGCTGCTCGTGCGCTATCGGGCAGGTGGCAGCATTGGCAGCAGGTGCTGGAGAACGACGGGGAGGTCTGCCAATGGGCGCTGTCTGGGTGACACGGGTGGCGAGGGCAGCCCGGCACTCAGCACGGGCTCGGCGAGCATCAGACATGGATGCGGTGGAGAAGTGGAGCGCGAATCAACGGAAGAAAAGCTTCAGCGCACCCCTACCAGGCGCGCCAAAGTACGGATTGTGGGTTCCGGCAAAACCTTGAGGTTCAAACACTGGGGTGCACATGAAGATCTCTCTCTCGCTTGCTCACTCTCGCAACAATCTCTAGGCCTAGCTCGCCGAACCCTAGGAACAAGTGACACGAGAGTTTATACTGGTTTGGGACACCGTTGTGGTGTAATACCCTACTCCAGTGTGGTGTGGTGGATTGCCTCGTGGGCTGAGGATGAACTAGTACAGTGGATGAACAGCCTCCTGAGGAGAGGTGTTTTTGAGCTCGATGAGCTGGTGTGCTTGAGGATGGTCCGAATGATCCGTCCCCACCTGAGCCGATCCCTGTCTACGGTGGTGGCTAGCCCTATTTATAGAGGCCCTGGTCCTCTTCCCAAATGTTTAGGCGGGAAGGGATCCCACAACGCCAATTTTGAAGGGAGACAACTACTACAAGTTATCCTGACAAAAGGTGGTCTTCGCCTGCCAAAGGCTCTGGTGGTGCCACCATTGTGGGCTCCGCGGTGACCTCTATCATGTCGTCCTACTGGTCTTGGTCTTGTTGCATCGATATGGAAACCTTTGCCTGATGCCTCGGGACTCCTCGTCTGCGCCTACTTCCTTAGCACCAAAGAGGAAACTGGCACCCTGCGCCTGCTGGCGCCTGCCTAGCCTTGGTCGTCATGGCTCACGTCACGCGGACCTCGCGAGGTTCCCCTTGCATAGATATCTCCGCTTCTCAGGAGCCATCCTAGTGAGGACGCCCCGGAGGAGGTCTTTCTGTCATCCGCCTCGCGAGGCTTGGCCCCTCGCGAGGGTCTTGAGTGGTTGCTGGTGAAGATGGGTCATACCAGGCCGTTGGTGGAGCCACGCCCTGGGCCGCAGGTAGGCAAGTCTGGGTACCCCCGTTCCCAGGATGCCGACAAGTGCTTTATTATTATATTGGTCCTTAAATCTTACCAAGCTTTTGTACACAATCACCTGGATTTTCGTTAACCTTAGTTAAAAAACCCAGGATTTTATTGTTAAACATTTATTTTTATAAGTTCATAAGATGTGGGATTTTTTCATTATATATGTAAGTATCTGTTAAATATATGATGATAGTAACAATAATATATAATAACATATAAAATAATATAAATATATATAATATAGTTAGAAGGGAAACATAAGTTGGACCTAGCGTTCCTATTCTTATATTGAAAAATAGAACAGACCTCTGCGTTTTCTTCAGAAAAATACTTAAGTTGGGCTACGGATTTTTAAGAAAAAATAAAACCTAGGATGGGAGGGCCATAGGACGGTCGATACATGATGGCCCTCAAAAAATACAAATCGGCATGTCGTGGGCTCCACATGTTAAAAAAGAAAGCCTAGACTGGGCAGCCCACAACCCAGCCGATACTTGTTGGCCCAGTGATTATAAATGATACATACCAGCTCCCCGATCACTGGCTTCATTGTAATTTTTTCTCTTTAAAAACTACGTTGACAAACCCGTGGCCCCCGACGTCAGTATAGCATTAGGAGGAAGTATTTTTTCAATGAGGCACTTGCTTGCGTATGGCCATGGACCTGGTGGGTCCCGACTATCCGCCTCTCCACATACAATCCTCTCCTCCTCTCGGTTGTTGAGCATGTCCACAACGGCAGACAGCGGCGCCGCGGCGAGCGCACAAAGGAGGAGGATGACGTCCAGGTCCCGGACGAGAACGCATCGAAGCCGGGGAAGACGTGCTACAGTAGTGGTAGATGTTCTGCCTAATTTCTACCAAAAGTACTGGAGTAGCCCACTGGCTAAGGTCCACCCCCAACCGCTATTCCACCCGGGTTCGATTCCACCTGATGCAGTGAAAATATCCACAAATTTTTGCCTCTGCCTCTAACATGTGGGTGACCATTTTCATCTATGCACACCACCTCCAACACTTGCCATAATTTCGTCCCTCGGCTTTTCTGTTTTTCGCACACTCAATATTGTGTGGGCATTTTGAAAATAACATATCTTTCTAACTATGCATCATATGAAGATGTGTTATCCATGAATGTTGATCGGCATGACATTAAATGGCTGGTGGTTCCATTTCCGACCATGAATAAAAATTCCAACATGATGTTATTGTTGGGGAATGCAGTATTTGAATTTTTTTACCTATGATCACGCAAGGAGATGCATAGAAACGAGCGGGGAGAGTTTGTCCATGTACCCTTGTAGACCGAAAGCGGAAGCGTTTAGTAACGCAGTTGATGCAGTCGAACTTCTTCGCGATTCAACCGATCCTAGCACCGAATGTACGACACCTCCATGTTCAGCACACGTTCAGCTCGATGACATCCCTCGGGCTCTTGATCTAGTTAAGGATGAGGGAGAGTTTCTTCAGCATGACGGCATGTTGACGATGATGATGAAGTTACCGGCGCAGGGCTTCGCCTAAGCACTACGACAATATGACCGAGGTGTGTAACTGTGGAGGTGGGCACCGCACATGGCTAAGAGAAGACTTGGTGTGCCTTTGGGGTGCCCCCCTCCCATGTATATAAAGGAGGGGGAAGAGGAGGCCATCCCTAGAGGGGCACACCAAAGGTGGGAGTCCAACTTGGACTCCCGGTCCAAATAGGATTCGCCCCCGCTTTCCTATTCCAACTAGGAGGAGGGAAGGAGGATGAGGGGAGAAGGAAAGAGATGGGGGCACCGCCCCCTCCTAGTCCAATTCGGACCAACCCTTGTGGGGCATGCATCCACCCTTGAGGCCCTTCTCTCCCTTCCACTAAAGCCCATTAAGACCCATTACTTCCCCGAAGGGGGGGGGGTCCGGTAACCTCCCGGTACTCCGGAAAATACCCGTAACACTTCGGAAGCATTCCGTTGTCCGAATATAACCTTCCAATATATAGACCTTTACCTCTCGACCATTTTGAGACTCCTCGTCATGTCCGTGATCTCATCCGGGACTCCGAACAAACTTCGGTCATCAAATCACATAACTCATAATACAAATCGTCATCGAATGTTAAGCATGTGGACCCTACGGGTTCGAGAACTATGTAGACATGACCGAGACATATCTCCGGTCAATAACCAATAGCAAAACCTAGATGGTCATATTGGTTCCTAGATATTCTACGAATATCTTTATCGGTCAAACCGCATAACAACATTGTCGGATGTGGGGTTCCAGCAAACCCTTAAGTTTCGAACACTGGGGTGCGCGCGAAGTATTTCCTTCCCACCGATCTACGCCCTAGCTCGCTAAGATCTCTCGAATGAACTCGACGAACTCGCAACACAGAAAGACATGAGGTTTATACTAGTTCGGGCCACCGTTGTGGTGTAATACCCTACTCCAGTGTGGCGGTGGTGGATTGCCTCTATGGCAGATGATGAACAGTACAAGGGAAGAACAGCCTCCTGAGGTTGAGGTGTTGTTGTGAGTAGGCTCTCGACCGGGTTGGATCAAACTAAGATGAGATGCCTCTACTATGGTGGCTAGCTCTACTTATATAGGCCCTGGCCCTCTTCCCAAATATCGAGCGGGAAGGGAGCCAACAATGGCGGGCCAATTTGAAGGGGGACAGCTAGCACAAGCTATCTTGACAGAAGTGGTCTTCGCCTGCGAAAAGCTCTGGAGGTGACGCTGTCTTGGGCTCCAGGATGACCTCTGTCTTGCCGTCCTCCTGATCTTGGTCTTCCTGCACCAATATAGCAACCTTTGCCTGATGCCTCGGTACTCTTCTCCTGTGGTGGCCTCCTTAGCACCAAAGAGGAAACAAGGACGCTGCGCGCGTTGGCGCCCGCCTGGTGTCGTGCGTCATGGCTCACGTCACGAGGGCCTCGTGAGGTTTGCCCCGCCTTGATATCTCCACTCCTCGTGAGCCTGCCTAGCTAGGCCACTCCAGAGGAGGCCTTGCGTCGCCCGCCTCGCAAGGCTTGGACCCTTGCGAGGGTCTTGGATGCCTTGTTGATGAAGATGGGCCGTACGGCCTGCTGGCTTGGTCACGTCGTGGGCCGCAGGCAGGCAAGTCTGGGGACCCCGTTCCCAGAACACCGATAGTAGCCCCCGGGCGCAAGGTGCGCTCGGACTTGGCTTCACGGCGAAGCCAAGGGTCAAGTTCGGAGCACTGCGGGCCCCAAAAGCCTGCGGCCTCGGTTGACGCGTGGCGGTTGATTGGACATGAGCGTCTGCACCTCCACATGCTGCCTCGGCAACTGCACGACTTGAAAAGTCCCTGTGACATGCAAGGAAAACCGTCATTACCTGCGATCGCGAGAGACGTCGGTTGGCCTTCTCTTGCTATAAATGGGGAGGGGGCAGAGCCCCCGTTGCCCATCTCTTCCTTGATTGCTTGCTCCTTCCTCCTCGCTCCATCACTTGAAGTGACACCCATGGAACCACGAAGGAAGTTCTCCGCCGCCGAGAAGGGTAAGGCCCCTCGCGAGGGACCCGGCTCCCCGGCGTCCAAGCGCGGCCGCGGCATCCCGTGCAAGCATGCCGCGACCCCTGCCGTGGCCCATTGTCAAGACGGCGCCACGGCACACGGAGTGGGTCATTCCAGCCATGGAGGTCTAGTTGATGAGGGGAGGCGTGCCATGGTGGAGCGGCCTCCTCATCCGTGCTTCCACACAGCGGAGGTGTCGCGGGAGTTCGTCGTCTAGTCACAGAACCCGGCCGGCAAATCGCTCCAACGTCCGTGCATCTTTGCCGGCGAACTGCCGGCCTCTGGTCCCGGCGGACTCTGGCTCCAGGCGGATGGCTGCTGCAGCAAGGCCTCTTGGGTTGCGGTCGAGACTTCCGCCGCGGGCAACATAGCCCTAGCGCGCGGCTGGCAGACATTCGCCCGCGCGTGCGGCCTGGGCAGGCGGTGCACCCTCCACTTCAGGTACTATGGTGGATCGACCCTTTATGTGAGGGTGTTTGGGGCAGAAGGTTGTCGCGCCGGGTGCTGCCCCGAGGAGAACGACGGTGAGGAGGTACTCGGCCTTAGGGACGGTCGCGACGACGACGAGGGCGAGCCCGCCCTCGGCGGCGATCGTGTCTCGTCCAGCTACGGCAGCTCTTCCTCCAGCAACAGCTCCAGCTGTGGCAGCTATGACCAGCCGCCGCGCCTGTTTTGAAGGCGGCAGTGGGTCGTCTCGTCGCCGCACCTCCGTCAAGCGTGAGGAAGGATTTGGCTACGCTCGGGGTAGTGCTATGTGCCTGTCTTCGCGGATCGCCGCAATGCTACTTTTGTTTTGCTCTTTTCCTACATCAAGAATGAAACCAGCATGGGCCCAGGGGGGTGTATATCGAACTATGGTTCCTTGGTCATATCAGTATGCGTGTTGTTCTCGTGTTGTGTCGTTACTTTGCGCAAAGATAACTTAACCTGGTATACTCAGGACGTCCTCCTCCTCGCAAAGTGTTTATTTCCTCGCATTCATCTTGCCTTGGTGGCCTGCATTCACTCAGGAACTGCGAAAAACTTGTTAGGAATTGCGTTAAAAAATTTCCATTCATCCTGGCCCTGACCTGGCGCTTTGTATTGCGGTACCTGAGGGGCACGGACTAGGAGAGGTGCGCCAGCGTTTGGGCTCGAACGAGGGTGGCTCGTGAGAAGGCGGAAAGGAGAAAAACTGCTCGCGAGGGCACCTGCCTAGCCCCCTCGTGAGGCATGTGAGAGAGAGAACACAAGCAAATTCGAGCTGGAAAAATGCAGTGAGAGGCGAGGGAATCAAATCCGCAAGGAACGCCAAAGGAAAACTTTGATAAAGGGAAAGCGAGTCAACTACGGAAAGCAAATGAAAAGCCGTGTCCGGCACCTAATCTAGTCTTCAAGTCTTCTCACCAGCACGGAGCTAAGTGCTGTCCACTAGGCGTGGGAGGGAGCCCCAGGGCCTAAGGAGGGCGCTCCTAAGACTCCGGGGCGTGTACAACCCCACTCATTATTATGTGAGAGTGTCACGAGCGGCGATTCTTCACAGGCACCGGGCCTTCTTCACAGGCTCTAGGCCTTGCTTCTCAGGCTCTGGGCCTTGCTTCATGGATAGAACTTCTGAAGGTGCTGGATGTTCCAGGCGTTCTGGACGGGTATCCCGTCCTGCGTCTCCAGGCGCGCTACACCCGGCCTGGAGACATGGACGACCCTGAACGGGCCCTCCCACATGGGCAAAAGCTAGTGCATCCCTTCTCTGGAGAGGACCCGCCTCAGGACGAGGTCGCCCACCTCGAGAGTCCTGGAGCGGATGTTGTGGCAGTGGTATCGCTGTAGCGCTTGTTGGTACCTTGCCGCCCTCAACACGGCTTTGTGACGGTGTTCCTCCCCTAGCACGACATCCATCCCCCGCATGGCGTCTTGCTGCGTTTCGTCAAACGCTAGGACCCGTGCGGAGCGATGCTTGACCTCGTGAGGAAGGACTACTTCAGCTCCGTAGACGAGGAAGAATGGAGTCTCGCCCGTTGGCTTGGTGGCGGTGGTTCAGATGGACCACAGCACAGACTGGAGCTCGTCGTGCCAGTCCCTACCGCAGGCCTCCAGCTTCTTCTTGAAGGTCCTGGTCTTGAGGCCCCTCAGGACCTCCGCGTTAGCGCGCTCAACCTGACCGTTACTCATGGGGTGGGCCACCGAAGCGTAGCAGATCTGCGTTCCAAGGTTAGCACAGTAGGTTTTGAAGAGGTTGCTAGTAAACTGCGAACCGTAATTTGTGATGATGATGCGGTTGGGGACCCCGAAGCGGCTCACGAGGCCCTTGATGAACTTGACAGCAGAGCCGGCTGGAATGGTACAGACGGCTTCCACTTCCGCCGACTTGGTGAACTTGTCAACGGCGACGTAGAGATAGCGGTAGCCCCCTAGCGCCCGGGGGAACAGTCCTAGGATGTCCAGCCCCCAGACCGCAAACGACCATGTGAGCGGGATGGTTTGGAGGCCCTGAGCAGGCTGATGGATTTGCTTGGCGTGGAATTGGCAAGCTTCACATGACTTCACAAGCTCGGCCGCATCGTTGAGTGTTGTAGGCCAATAGAACCCACTGCGGAACACCTTGCCGACGAGGGTCCGTGACGAGGAGTGATGTCCACAATCACGGCCGTGTATGTCAATCAGCAACTCCCTTCCTTGATCGCTGGAGATGTAGCGCAGCGTGACATCATTCGGTCGTTTCTAACTCGCCGTCTTGGATACAGTATGTCGTGGCTTGCCGGGCCACGCACTCCACGTCCTCTTCCTTCTCCGGCAGCGTCCCGTGCATTAGGTACTATTTGAATTCCTTGATCCAGCACTCCTCCTGGGGCTCGAGCACCAAGAGCAGCCAAGCTCCTGAGGTCGGGCCACAGGCTAGGGCTCCCGTGGCTGGGGGCTGTGGGAGCTCCTCCCGAGGCTGAGTCATGCTTGAAAGAGGTGGCGTAGCTGATGGCTTGAGGATCCGCTCTTCGAAGACGTCGGGCTCTTGCGGTTGCCGCTTGGATGCTCTCCTGGTGATGTCATCAGCTTCCTTGTTGGTGCCCCGGGGCACGTGCTGCAGCTCCAGGCCCGAGAACTGCTTTTCCATCTTGCGCACCTCCGCGAGGTAGGCCTCCATGTGCTTGTCCTTCGGCTCGTACACCTTGTTGGAAAAGTTGACGAGGAGCTGCGAGTCGCCTTTGACGGTGAGGCGCTTCACCCCTAGAGCCGCTGCAGCCCTCAGGCCAGCTATGAGGCCTTCGTATTCTGCGATGTTGTTGGAGACCTTCTCGCCGTGCTGAAAACAGAGTTGTCGGCATAGTAGAGCTTGTCCTGAGTGTGCGAGATGAGCACTGCTCCAGCCCCCGCGCCCTGGTGCACGAAGGCGCCATCAAAATACATGACCCAGCCGTCTGGTGCCTCGCTTCCTGGGGAGGTGGACCGATCTTCTCCTTCCTCAAGAGCCGGTGCATCTGTCCATTCTGCCACAAAATCGGCGAGCGTGGCTCCCTTGATGACCCTGGTAGTGTTGAACTCCAACTGGAATGCTTGCAACTCGATATTCCACTCATCGACCCTTCCGGCTGAGTTAGGGCTCCTGACCACCCTCTCCAATGGGTAGGCTGAGACGACCTTGATGGAGTGGCCCTAGAAGTAGTGCCGCAGCTTGCACGAGGCCACCAAGAGTGCGAGTAGGAGCTTTTGCAGCATGGGGTAGCGCGCCCCCGCGTCCCGCAGTACGGTGCTGACGGAGTACACCGGGTGCTCGACGAGGGCTGGCATACTGTCGAGGCTCGGGTCCCATGGAGATTGTGGCATATCCTGAGGTGGTGGGTTTCCTGAGACCTGACCGTCCTCGGGAGCTTCTGTGATGTTGCCCTGCTGAGCTTGGTATTCCGCCGCTAGTGGCTTTGCTGCACCTTCCTGACCCCGCGCTGCATCAGCTCTGGCTTGGTGCGGCACACCCTTGTCTTGGTGCTCCTCCCGAACCGCCACCAGTGCCGCGCTGGCGGAGTACGGGGTGGCGGCAAGGTAGAGCACCAGAGGCTCGAGAGGTCGCGGTGCCACCATCACTGGGGGGATGGTGAGGTATTTCTTGAGGTCTTGGAAGGCCCGGTCGGCCTCCGGGGTCCACTCGAACGGCCCTTCTTCTTCATGAGCTTAAAGAAGGGTAAGGCGTGCTCGCCTAGCTTGGAGATGAAACGCCCTAATGCGGTCACCCGCCCTGCTAGCTTCTGCATTTCCTTGAGGGTCTGTGGAGGGCTCATGTCTTTGATGGCTTTTATCTTCTCCGGGTTCGCCTCGATCCCTCTGTGGGATACGAGGAACCCCGGTAGCTTGCCGGAGGGGACACTAAACACGCACTTCTCTGGGTTAAGCCTCAAGTTCACTTGGTGCAAGCTCTCGAAGGTCTCCTCCAAGTCTTGAATCAATGTCCTCGCCTCACGAGATTTGACCACTATGTCATCAACATAGGCCTCTGTGTTTCTGCCGAGCTGCCGCCACAATGCGATTTGCATCAACCATTGAAAGGTTGTGCCCGTGTTGCGCATCCCGAAGGGCATGCAGGTGTAGAAGTACACCCCGCATGGTGTCATGAAGGCTGTCTTCTCCATATCCTCCACCGCCATCTTGATTTGGTGGTATCCTGAGAATGCATCCCGGAAACATAGCAAGTCGCACTCGGCGGTGGAGTCGACGATTTGATCCATGTGTGGAAGGGGGAACGGATCCTGGGGGCACGCTTTGTTAAGGTTGGTGAAGTCGACGCACATCCGTTCCTTCCCGCCTTTCTTCGGTACTACGACGGGGTTCACCAGCCATTCGGGGTATCGAACTTCTCGGATGGTACCTGCCGCCTCCAGCTTGCGTGTCTCTTGGACGATGAAGGCCTGCTTCTCAGTGTACTACCGTCTTGCTCGCTGCTTCACGGGGCGTACGTTGGGGCACACCCTTAGATGATGTTGGGATACCTCTCTCGGGACCCCTAACACCTGATTGGTCTCCCACACGAATATCTCCTTGTTCATGCGTAAACATCTCACCAAAGCTTCTTCTTGTCCCAGGTCAAGGCCGGTTCCTATGGTGAAGGTCGCTCTTGAAGACCCGTCCTCGTTGACCGGCACCTGCTTGGTCTCTGCCTTGTCTTGAGTGAACAGTTGCTTGTTCTTGGTGGGCGCGGTCTCCTTGGCCTCGGGCGTACCGGCGCCGGCTGGCTGTGCTACTTCCGCGGTCTTGAAGGCGAGCCTGAGCGCCGCCACGGCCTCCTTAGCGTCCCCCTTGATGGTGAGGACGCCCTTGCTCCCTGGCATCTTCATGAGGTTGTAGGCCGGGTGAGTCGCCACCATGAACTGAGTGAGAGCCGGGTACCCGAGGATGGCATTGTACAAGAGACCGATGCAGGCGATGTCAAAGTCCACTAGCTCGGTGCGATAGTTGTCTCGCGTGCCAAAGGTGACAGGGAGGCAGATCTGCCCCAGAGAGTGGGAAGCTCCACCACCCACTCCTGTGAAGGGCTTGCTGAGGCCGGGCCATTCGAGCGGCACATGAAGAAGGCTGAAGGCTTCTACGGAGAGCAAGTTGAGGCCGGCGCCGCCGTCGATGAGGGTCTTGGTAACGGCCACGTGCAGATGGTGGGTGTGCAGAGCATCGGGAGCATCCTGGAGCCGGCGGTGGAGTCAGGGTGGTCTTCTAAGCCGAAGGTGAGGTCGGCCTCCAGCGCAGCCCAACCTAGCGGAGCCCCTGGGCGCTCGAAGGCTGCCCCAATCTAACGGAAGAAAGGTTTGATGTGGCGATCTGAAGGCGGTGCTTGGGAACCACCCAGCAATGTCGCGACTGCGTGGCTCACCGGCACCGCGTAGCACGCGGTGAAAAGGTTGCGGAGCTCCCCGCCCCCAGGATGCCACCGTGGATCCCGGGACGTTGAGCAGCCAGGCGCGCAGCTCGCCGGTGAGGGCCATGGGGAACCAGTTGGCCATGATCTTGTCGTCGCCTCCAGCTTCGAGGATGGCCTCCTCGTACGCCAGTAGGAATGGCGCCGAGTCTACCACGCCGTCGTAACACGGCGGCATCTCCGGCTTGAACTTGGCTGGCCCCTACACTCGCTGCAGGGCGGGGGCCAGAGCTCGGTACCCAGACTCCCTGCTGCTAGTGTTGGCCGCAGAGGTGGTGGCGGGGCACCTGCCATGGGAGCGTAGTGCGGCGGTACGAGGCGCTGGTTGGTGGAGACGAGCCCATGCGCACCCCTACCTGGCGCGCCAAATGTCGGATGCGGGGTTTCGGCAAACACTTAAGGTTCGAACACTGGGGTGCGCGTGAAGTCTTTCCTTCCCACTGATCTACGCCCTAGCTCGCTAAGATCTCGCGGACGAACTCGACGAACTCGCAACACAGAAAGACACGAGGTTTATACTGGTTCGGGCCACCGTTGTGGTGTAATACCCTACTCTAGTGTGGCGGTGGTGGATTGCCTCTAGGGCAGATGATGAACAGTACAAGGGAAGAACAGCCTCCTAAGGTTGAGGTGTTCTTGTGAGTAGGCTCTCGACCGGGTTGGATCAAGCTAAGATGAGATGCATCTACTATGGTGGCTAGCTCTACTTATATAGGCCCTGGTCCTCTTCCCAAATATCGAGTGGTAAGGGAGCCGACAACAGCGGGCCAATTTGAAGGGGGACAACTAGCACAAGCTATCTTGATAAAAGTGGTCTTCGCCTGCTAAAAGCTCTGGCGGTGACGCCGTCTTGGGCTCCATGATGACCTCCGTCTTGCCATCCTCCTGGTCTTGGTCTGGTTGCACCAATGTAGCAACCTTTACCTAATGCATCGATACTCTTCGCCTGCGCTGGCCTCCTTAGCACCAAAGAGGAAACAAGGACGTTGCGCGCGTTGGCGCCCGCCTAGTGTCGTGCATCATGGCTCACGTCACAAGGGCCTCGTGAGGTTTGCCCCGCCTTGATATCTTTGCTCCTCGTGAGCCTGCCTAGCTAGGCCACTCCAGAGGAGGCCTTGTGTCGTCCGCCTCGCGAGGGTCTTGGATGCATTGTTAATGAAGATGGGTCGTACGACCTGCTGGCTTGGTCACGTCGTGGGCCGCAGGCAGGCAAGCCTGGGGACCCCTGTTCCCAGAACGCCAACAAACATACATTGTTCCCTTTGTCATCGGTATGTTACTTACCCGAGATTCGATAGTTGGTATCTTCATACCTAGTTCAATCTCGTCACCGGCAAGTCTCTTTACTTGTTCTGTAATGCATCATCCCATAACTAACTCATTAGTCACATTTCTTGCAACGCTCATAGTGATGTGCATTACCGAGAGGGCCCAGAGATACCTCTCCGATACACAGAGTGACAAATCCTAATCTCGATCTATGCCAACTCAACAAACACCATCATAGACACATGTAGAGCATCTTTATAATCACCCAGTTGCGTTTTGACGTTTGATAGCACACAAGGTGTTCCTCCGGTATTCGGGAGTTGCATAATCTCATAGTTAGAGGAACATGTGTAAGTCATGAAGAAATCAATAGCAATAAAACTAAACAATCACTATGCTAAGCTAATGGATGGGTCTTGTCCATCACATCATTCTCTAATGATGTGATCTCGTTCATCAAATGACAACAGATGTCTATGGTTAGGAAACTTTACCATCTTTGATTAACGAGCTAGTCAAGTAGAGGCATACTAGGGACACTCTGTTTGTCTATGTATTCACACATGTACTAAGTTTCCGGTTAATACAATTCTAGCATGAATAATAAACATTTATCATGATAAAATGAAATATAAATAACAACTTTATTATTGCCTCTAGGGCATATTTCCTTCAGTCTCCCACTTGCACTAGAGTCAATAATCTAGATTACATTGTAATGATTCTGACACCGAGGGAGTCTTGGTGTTGATCATGTTTTTCTCGTGAGAGAGGCTTAGTCAATGGGTCTGCAACATTCAGATCTATATGTATCTTGCAAATCTCTATGTCTCCCTCCTTGTCTTGATAACGGATGGAATTGAAGCGTTTCTTGATGTGTTTGGTTCTCTTGTGAAATCTGGATTCCTTTGCCAAGGCAATTGCTGAAGTATTGTCACAAAAGATTTTCATTGGACCCGATGCACTAGGTATTACACCTAGATCGGATACGAACCCCTTCCTCCAGACTCCTTCATTTGCTGCTTCTGAAGTAGCTATGTACTCCGCTTCACACGTAGATCCGCCACGATGCTCAACTTGGAACTGCACCAACTGATAGCTCCACCATTCAATATAAATATGTATCCGGTTTGTGACTTAGAGTCATCCAGATCAGTATCAAAGCTTGCACCGACGTAACCATTTACGGTGAGCTCTCTGTCACCTCCATAAATGAGAAACATATCCTTAGTCCTTTTCAGGTATTTCAGGATGTTCTTGACCGTTGTCCAGTGATCCACTCCTTGATTACTTTGGTACCTCCTTGCTAATCTTATAGCATGGCACACATCAGGTCTGGTACACAGCATTGCATACATGATACAACCTATGGCTGAGGCATAGGGAATGACTTACATTTTCTCTCTATCTTCTGCAGTGGTCGGGCATTGAGTCTTACTCAACTTCACACCTTGTAACACAGGCAAGAACCCTTTCTTTGACTGATCCATTTTGAACTTCTTCAAATCTTTATCAAGGTATGGGCTTTGTGAAAGTCCAATTAAGCGTCTTGATCCATCTCTATAGATCTTGATGCCCAATATATAAGAAGCTTCATCGAGGTCTTTCATTGAAAAATTCTTATTCAAGTATCCTTTTATGCTATCCAGAAATTATGTATTATTTCCAATCAACAATATGTCATCCACAAATAATATTATAAATGCTACAGAGCTCCCACTCCCTTTCTTGTAAATACAGGCTTCTCCAAAAGTCTATATAAAACAATATGCTTTGATCACACTATCAAAGCGTATATTCCAACTTCGAGAGGCTTGCACCAGTCCATAAATGGATCGCTGGAGCTTGCACAATTTATTAGCACCTTTAGGATCGACAAAACCTTTTGGTTACATCATATACAACTCTTCTTTAAGATATCCATTAAGGATGCAGTTTTGACATCCATTTTCCAAATTCCATAATTGTAGAATGCGGCAATTGCTAACATGACTTGAACAGACTTAAGCATCCCTACGGGTGAGAAGGTCTCGTCGTAGTCAACTCCTTGAACTTGTCCAAAACCTTTCGTAACAAGTCGAGCTTTGTAGATAGATACATTACCATCAGCGTCAGTCTTCTTGTTAAAGATCCATTTATTCTCTATTGCTTGGCGATCATCGGGGAAGTCAACCAAAGTCCACACTTCGTTCTCCTACATGGATCCCATCTCAGATTTCATGGCTTCAAGCCATTTTGCGGAATCTGGGCTCATCATCACTTCCTCATAGTTCGTAGGTTCTTCATGGTCAAGTAACATGACCTCCATAACAGGATTACCATACCACCTGGTGCGGACCTTACTCTGGTTGACCTACGAGGTTCGGTAGTAATTTGATCAGAAGTTTCATGATCATCATCATTAGCTTCCTCGCTAATTAGTGTAGGAATCACTGGAACTGATTTCTGTGATGAGCTACTTTCCAATAAGGGAGAAGGTACAATTACCTCATCAAGTTCTACTTTCCTCCCACTAACTTCTTTCGAGAGGAACTCCTTCTCTAGAAAGGATCCATTCTTAGCAACGAATATCTTGCCTTCGGATCAATGATATAACGTGTACCCAATAGTCTCCTTTGGGTATCCTATGAAGATACATTTCTCCGCTTTGGGTTCGAGCTTATCAGGTTGAAGCTTTTTCACATTAGCATCACAACCCCAAACTTTAAAAAACGACAGCTTATGTTTCTTGCCAAACCGTAGTTCATATGGTGTCATCTCAATGGATTTAGATGGTGCCCTATTTAACGTGAATGCAGCCGTCTCTAAAACATAACCCCAAAACGGTAACAGTAAATCAATAAGAGACATCATAGATTGCACCATATCTAAAAAAGTATGGTTATGACGTTCGGACACACCATTACGCTATGGTGTTCCAGGTGGCGTGAGTTGTGAAACTATTCCACATTGTTTCAAATGAAGACCAAACTCATAACTCAAATATTCACCTCCATGATCAGATCGTAGAAATTTATTTTCTTATTACGATGATTTTCCACATCGCTCTAAAATTCTTTGAAATTTTCAAATGTTTCAGACTTATGTTTCATCAAGTAGATATACCCATATCTGCTCAAATCATCTGTGAAGGTCAGAAAATAACGGTACCCCCCGCGAGCCTCAACACTCATCGGACCGCATACATCAGTATGTATTATTTCCAATAAGTCAGTTGCTCGCTCCATTGTTCCAGAGAACGGAGTTTTTAGTCATCTTGCCCATGAGGCATGGTTCGCAAGCATCAAGTGATTCCAAAAGTCCATCAGCATGGAGTTTCTTCATGCGCTTTACACCAATATGACCTGAACGACAGTGCCACAAATAAGTTGCACTATCATTATTAACCTTGCATCTTTTGACTTCAATATTATGAATATGTGTATCACTACAATCAAGATTCAACAGAAATAGACCTCTCCTCAAGGGTGCATGACCATAAAAGATATTACTCATATAAATAGAACAACTCTGATTTAAATGAATAACTGTCTCGCATCAAACAAGATCCAAATATAATGTTCGAGCTCAACGCTGGCACCAAATAATAATTATTTAGGTATAAACTAATCCAGACGGTAGATGTAGAGATAGCGTGCCGACCGTGATCACATTGACTTTGGAACCATTTCCCACGCGCATCGTCACCTCGTCCTTAGCCAATCTTCATTTAATCCATAGCCCCTATTTCGAGTTGCAAATATGAGCAATAGAACCAGTATCAAATACCAAGGTGCTACTACGAGCATTAGTAAGCTACACATCAATAACATGTATATCAAATATACCTTTCACTTTGCCATCCCTCTTATCCGCCAAATACTTGGGGCAAATATGCTTCCAGTGACCAGTCCCTTTGCAGTAGAAGCACTCAGTCTCAGGCTTAGGTTCATACATGGGCTTTTTCACTTGAGCAGCAACTTGCTTGTTGTTCTTCTTGAAGTTCCCCATCTTCCCTTTGACCTTTTTCTTGAAACTAGTGGTCTTGTTAACCATCAACACTTGATGCTCCTTCTTGATTTCTACCTCCGTAGCCTTTAGCATTGCGAAGAGCTCGGGAATTATCTTATCCATCCCTTGCATATTATAGTTCATCACAAAGCTTTTGTAGCTTGGTGGCAGTGATTGAGGAACTCTGTCAATGACACTATCATTAGGAAGATTAACTCCCAGTTGAGTCAAGTGGTTGTGGTACCCAGACATTATGAGTATATGTTCACTGACAGAACTATTCTCCTCCATCTTGCAGTTATAGAACTTATTGGAGACTTCATATCTCTCAATTCGGACATTTTCTTGAAATATTAACTTCAACTCCTACAACATCTCATATGATCCATGACGTGCAAAACGTATTTGAAGTCCCGATTCTAAGCCTAATGCATGGCACACTGAACTATCGAGTAGTCATCAGCTTCGCTCTACCAGAAATTCATAACATCTGGAGTAGCTCCTGCAGCGGGTTTTGCACCTGTGGTGCTTCTAGGACGTAATTCTTCTATGCAGCAATGAGGATAATCCTCAAGTTATGAACCCAGTCCATGTAATTGCTACCATCATCTTTCAACTTAGCTTTATCTAGGAACGCATTAAAATTCAAGGGAACAGTAGCATGGGCCATTGATGTACAACAACATAGACATGCAAATACTATCAGGTACTAAGTTCATGATAAATTAAAGTTCAATTAATCATATTACTTAAGAACTCCCACTTAGATAGACATCCCTCTAGTCATCTAAATGATCATGTGATTCATATCAACTAAACCATGTCCGATCATCACGTGAGATGGAGTAGTTTTCAATGGTGAACATCACTATGTTGATCATATCTACTATATGATTCATGTTCGACCTTTCGGTCTCAGTGTTCCGAGGCCATATCTGCATATGCTAGGCTCGTCAAGTTTAACCCAATATTTTGCACGTGAAAAACTAGCTTGCACCCATTGTATGTGAACATAGAGTTTATCACACCCGATCATCACATGGTGTATCGGCACGACGAACTGTAGCAATGATGCATACTTAGGGGGAACACTTATACCTTGAAATTTAGTGAGGGGTCATCTTATAATGCTGCCGCCATACTAAGAAAAATAAGATGCATAAAGGATAAACATCACATGCAATCAAAATAAGTGATATGATATGTCCATCATCATCTTGTGCCTTTGATCTCCATCTCCAAAGCACCGTCATGATCACCATCATCACCGACTTGACACCTTGATCTCCATCGTAGCATCGTTGTCGTCTCGCCAACTATTGCTTCTACGACTATCGCTACCGCTTAGTGATAAAGTAAAGCAATTACATGGCGATTGCATTTCATACAATAAAGCGACAACCATAAGGCTCCTGCCAGTTACAGATAACTTTTACAAAACATGATCATATCATACAACAATTTATATCTCATCACGTCTTAACCATATCACATCACAACATGCCTTGCAAAAACAGGTTAGACGTCCTCTACTTTGTTGTTGCAAGTTTTACGTGGCTGCTATGGGATTCTATCAAAAACTGTTCTTACCTACGCATCAAAACCACAACGATTTTTCATGAAGTGTGTTGTTTTAACCATCAACAAGGACCGGGCGTAGTCAAACTCGATTCAACTAAAGTTGGAGAAACAGACACCTGCCAGCCACTTGTGTGCAAAGCACGTTGGTAGAACCAGTCTCATGAATGCGGGCATATAATGTCGGTCCGGGCCGCTTCATCCAACAATACCGCTGAATCAAAGTAAGACGTTGCTGCTAAGTAGTATGACTATTATCACCCACAACTCTTTGTGTTCTACTCGTGCATATAACATCTACGCATAGACCTGGCTCGGATGCCACTGTTGGGGAATGCAGTATTTCAAAAAAAATTCCTACAA
The DNA here is from genome assembly GCF_002162155.2 of Triticum dicoccoides. Classification (NCBI taxonomy): domain Eukaryota; kingdom Viridiplantae; phylum Streptophyta; class Magnoliopsida; order Poales; family Poaceae; genus Triticum; species Triticum dicoccoides. The sequence continues at coordinate 240,334,983 of NC_041384.1, read as the reverse complement.
TCACGCAAGGAGACGCATAGCAATGAGCGGGATGAGTGTGTCCACGTACCCTCATAGACCGAAAGCGGAAGCCTTTACTAACGCGGTTGATGTAGTCGAACGTCTTCGCGATTTAACCGATCCTAACACCAAACATATGACACCTCCGTGTTTAGCACACGTTTAGCTCGATGACGTCCCTCGAGCTCTTGATCCAGTTGAGGACGAGGAAGAGTTTCGTCAGCACGATGGCATGTTGACGGTGATGATTAAGTCACCGGCGCATGGCTTTGCCTAAGCAACGACAATATGACCGATGTGTATAAGTGTGGAGGGGGGCACCGCACACGGCTAAGAGAAGACTTGGTGTGCCTTTGGGGTGCCCCCTCCCATGTATATAAAGGAGGGGGGAAGAGGAGGCCGGCCCTAGAGGGGGCACGCCAAAGGGGGCACTACTAGGAAAAGGCCTACTAATGGCACACCGGTTTTGCCTACTAATGGCGCACTACCGGTGCGCCATTAGTATCACGCCACTAGAATTTTTTACTAATGGCGCACCACTAGTGCGCCATTAGTATCTGGTATGCTAATGGCGCACCAGGAAGTGCACCATTAGTATGTAACACCATGCGCCATTAGTATGCCTCCCGGGGGGCCATATGTAACCATTTGCTTTGTCATACTATTGGCGCACTTTGTCTTGATGCGCCATTAGTATCCTTTGGCATACTAATGGCGCACCTTGTGGTGATGCGCCATTAGTATGAATATTTGGTTTTTTTACTTTTCTGATTTTTGCACAGGTTACAAAATATATTATTTGACAGAATATAGATAGTAGCTCACAACAACAGCAGATTCATCGAATACAATAGAAGATTAGTCTCCGAATACAATTCATCATATTAGTCTCCGAATTCAAAAGACCGAACAAAGATAAAACACTACAAGTCTCGAGACCGCGAGTATCGAGTTTGTCTTCACATTACAAGTCGATATCAATCATCTAAACTACCATCACATAGAAGAGAGCTGCGGTCATCACGATGAGCATCATCACGATCAAACCGGTCTTCATCCGGTTCCTCCAACGCTCCCTCCTCTCTCCTGCTAGATAGCGGGCATATCTAGATTCGGCCTCCGCCCTAGTGGTGTACCCTTTGTAACTGTTACCGCTGAAACGGTGAACCTGTCTCCGACACTCCTCCTAGTCGTCGTAGACTCCGGGAACCTTACCCTTGTACACGACATACGACGGCATCTCTATGCACAAGCCAAACAACAGACAATACATACATAAGCAATATATAAGTACGCAACAAAAGGATCGGAAGAGAAAAGCAAGACATTAATAGCACGATTCATGGTCCTACTAATAAATAGCATCGATTACATCTAAGTTGAACGACTGTCCAAACCAAAGAGACATACAATTCATTAAAGTTTAATTACAACATGAGCCAATCAATGTTTCAGAACTACACATCACTACTTTCGACTCGACTCATGGACAGGAGCGTGGATGAAGCCGCCATCTGTCGTGATGGTCATGAAATCGCGGGCATTGTCAGCCTGGATTTGTAGCATTCCGTCTATCTCAATGTTGGATGGTTGATATCTAAGGAAGAACTGCCCCGAGGTATGAAGGACATCTTAATGGATGATGTCTGCAAACTCCGACTGGATGCGAAAGAATTCTTGTATGATGTCTGCGTCCTGGATTGCCGACAAGCTCGCGGCCCAATCTTTGAGATTATTTGGTAGCAAAAGGTGATGATGGTCCCTTACGATCGCCCGCATGTGATGGAGGGCATAGTAGGCATCCTTCTGACCGCCAGGCGGCTGCTTGACGCAGCAGAATGTCGTATTGTGGGCGAACACGTGCTTGCCGTACTTACGAACTGCCCTGATGAAGGTGCCTCCAGATTTGGCGTAGCCAGGGAGAACATCATCAAGAACTTTCTTGATATTTGTGTAGTCTATCTTGGAGTTACGGTTCGGGTCGAAATACGTGGCCATGGAATATTTCAGGCTTAAGAGGATGAGTGTGCAATATGTGTCACTGCACAGAACACGGAATGTTAGAAAAAAAAGAACGATCGAAATCTAAGAAATCATATGTTACGGGGCGGTTAAGGGATGACTTACTCGGGAAAGTAAGGCACAAGGAAGTTTTCCTTATCTGGGTTTGCCAGAATGACGTCTTTGAGGTGTGAACTCGCGACTTGGCGGTCCCCAGCGCTGCTCAAGAGCTTGGCACGCATGTAGAAGGGGTCGACGATCATGATGTCCGGGGTCTTGTCTCTAATGATCCGCATCTCCATACTCAGCGAAAACAGCCGAACAAAGGTGTAGTGCAGCGGATGAAGGTTGAACATAGCAAAGATGTCATCAAACCGCAGGACGATAGTACCCCCGATGGCGCCATCCACAAAGCCCTTGCCCTCTGGCACCTTGGCCACGAAAACCGGGTATGCCACATCATTCTATCTGAGACGCCGCTTCTCCAAAGAAAGAACACTATCGTGCAGACTCCGCATAGCACCGGTTGCAGCATTGAGCATATTTGTCGTTAGCATCGCCCTACCCGCCACATGCACCCTCCTCGAGATATCCTTAGGTGAAGGTGGCCCGTCCTAAGCACGGATCGTACTTGGTGCCGGCTGGCTCGCACCGACGGCCTTTTTAGTCGGCTGTTTCCGGCCCTTCTTCTTGATCTGCTGTAATGGGACCGAGTTCTGCTCACAGACCGCCTTCTTGAGCGTGTTGTGGCTGATAATATTTGGCACCTCCGCTATCTGAGGCTCGGTGAAGGCGGCAGCTGGAGGCGTCTCCTGAGAACTGAACGCCAGACGACGCTTGTTGCAATTGGGTTTCTCCGCCGTACCAGCTAGATCACGGTCGTCTTGTTTAGGTTCTTGAGAAGGAGGCCTGCAGAACTCGTCACCGTACCCATGTTCGGCAAAGTACTTATCGACGTTGGTAAATGTACCATCGTCGTTGTCGTCGTCGTCCGGATCCTATGCCATATGCATGTCCGGATCCTGTGCCATAGGGATGTCTGGCATGTCCGGTAGTGTTGCGGCGTTCTAGCCATGGCTTGGCGCCGGCACGACTGGCGGTCTTGTCTGTGGGGTGGTGTCCCCCGCCCCCAAATGAATCTGGCTCTTCTGCCAAAGCTGGGGCCAGCTTACGCAGGCGCTGAGGGTCATCTCATCTTCTTCGTCGGCCCTAGTGGGTCGAATCGGAGGTAACAGCTCGTCGCAGCCCGGCAGCACCCAAACCACTTCAACCCTATACATTGTGGGTGGCATCAGATTACCGTGGAACACGGGGTTGCCCGGTTGAACGATTCTGCCCTTGGCGACATCGACCAACTCGCCGCCCACGAAGTGCAGGAGAGTGCAAGGAACGTTGGCTGCGCCCTGCGAAAACATGTAGGGCGTCAGGGATGCCCAGTCAAAGGCAAGGAGATGAAGTCCTCGGCCGAGAGGCTTAGTTACCGTGATGCCGTCGAGCTCGGCTAATGTCGAGGCACCGCCAACGGCGGGCGTGCAACTGACGGAGGGGCCGCTTGCTGGCGAGGTGCCGGCCGGCGTACACCCGGGTGCATTAAGCTCCAATGCCGGCGTCGGAGACACAAATACCGCCGTCGCCGGAGACACCAATGGCGCCACCGCCGTAGACACCAATACCGCCGCCGCCGGAGACACCAATGGCGCCGCCTGCGCGTTGTGTTAGTTGCTGGCCGTGAAGCTGGGAATCGGGGGCGGCCCCTGTTGGCCACCCGCAATCCACGTCGATATCCCATGAATCAAGGTAGGCATAATGCCGGTAAGCGTCGATCCTAGTTGTTGTTGCACTTGCTCTTGGACCATCTCCGGAATCCGCGCCACTTGCCCTTGAGTGCTTCAACCTCGCACGACTGGCTTTCTGAGCTGGTCTTTTTCTCCTTTCTCCCACCAGCGCCATAGTATGACGACCATTTTGTGGACAAGCCTTTGTCGGCCACACGACCAGCTGACGTCGGCTTATTGAGCTTATCCCTGTTTTTCATTACGTTCAGTGCCCTATTCAAAGGGGTGTCGAAAGGGGAGCTCTGAGACGACCCCGCGCTACTGCTTTCTTTGTCCTGCGGAAGGAACGTGAACCATTTAGAAATATTGGGGATTAATTAGAATGCAACCATATGGAGCTAATTACGCGGGGGTGTATTCCTTACCAGAACAAGCTCAAGCTCCTTGGTCTTCGGATCCGTGGTAAGCTCCTTTGTTACCGGGTCCTCCTTGTACCGGGCCTTGAGAAAGTTCCTGGTCTACTTGTCACTGTATTTCTCGAAGCGGGGCGGTAGGCCTTGCTCGGCACGCGCCGCGTCCTCCTTGTCCCATACAGGCTCCGCCACTCTATAACCGCCGGGACCGAGTTGGTGGACCCCTATGTTCAACTACCGCATTTCTTTCCCGCACTAACTTGATTCGGAGGTTGCGGGGCTCTCGCACTTGATCTTGAACTCCTTGTAGTCATCTTCGCTCATCAAAGGATATTTCGCCTTGATCTTCTCATAACTATCACCTTTGTTAATCATTGCCTTCACTGTGCTTTTCCAAGTAGACAGGGCCGTGCTCATCATCGTGAGGGCGGCACCGTTCACTTTATTACCCGAGAGGTGTGTTTGCGAACTCAGCGGGGAACTTGTATCGTTCGTGCAATTTCGTGAAGAGGAGGCTGCGCAAATTCCCTCAGTCCTTATGCCTTAGGTTCTCGGTGTTGATCGAGGCAGTGCTCCGAAGAATGCACCCGAGTTGAATCGAGTACCCCTTGACTATGTGTTTGGGCGCCGTTGGATGCCCGTCGGAGTTCACTTCAGTAAATTCCTCCCTGACGGTGCCGAGCACGTTCGGGCGCCGGTCCTTCCGTTGCCTCTTTGGTTGGCTGCCATCTGTGCGTGCGCCGCCATCATCAGTGGTGGCATCCGCGGCGCCATCATCAGTGGTGTCATCCCCGACGCCACTAGGGGTTGTGTATTCAGGATCGGTGTCTTCCGCGGCGTCCTCATAGCGGTGAGGTTCTTCCTCCAACTCCTGGGACAGCTCCTAGAATTGCTTGCAGCCCAAACCGCCGGCCTCATCGTTCTGGGCCATGTTTCGCTCTAAATAGGAAAAAAGTTTGGTCAAAAAGTTGGTTATTGTCAAGGAACAAGATCATGGTCTCATCATTTAGGGTTTGTCGACATCGAGGCATCCTAAAAGCTAAGCTTTTATCATTTAGGGTTTGTCGACGCCGAGGCACCCTAAAAGCCTAAGCATACATCATTTAGGTTCTCATCGACACCGAGGCACCCTAAAAGCCAAGGTTTCATCATTTAGGGTTTATCGACGCCGAGGCACCCTAAATGCTAAGTTTTCATCATTTAGGGTTTATCGATGCCGAGGCACCCTAGGTTGGGCCTAATCACTTGGCACTAATCAGTTGGCTCTATTGCCACCTATGTTGGGTTTATCATCTAGGGTTTATCGATGCTGAGGAGAATTTCTAAGTTGGGCCTAATCACTTGGCTCTATTGCCACCTATGGTTTAATGCAGCAAGAATAAAGGGGCAGTTGATCCTACTTAATTAAGTACTAAGATACCCCGGCCCATGCATTAGTAGCAAGTACCTGATATGTCCGATTTTTAGCAAAGTCATGCTAAAATTCACGGAAAATTTCAGCATGACCTTTGCTGAAAATAGGACATATGGAGTACCCGAATTTGCCAGAACGGAAGTTAATCGACATTCCGGCAAACTCAAGGGCCTCTCGGGGTACCTGCAAAATCATCATGACAGGAAGGGCCTCTCAAGGGCCTCAAGCAGCAGCGGCGTCTCCCAGGACCCCATTTTTTTGCTAAATTTCTTTGAGCAACAATCAGAGCAGAAAATTCAACATATTTCTATACAATTTTTTTGGTATATATCAGGTTTTGGCTGCATTTGCAAATGCATTCCATGTACTGCAACCCTCGAGAATTCCTAGCATGAGGTTTGCCCATCACTTTTGGCTCACTTATTAATCTACTCATCCTATGTCAATATCCACATGCTATGTCATCTGATGTTCCTGAATCATTGTAGTTTAGGCACCATACAAGATTGTTAGTTCAATGTGCTTTATATCCTAGTTATACTACTGCAGGAAAGGAGAATCATCATACACATATATATGTATAGCAATTGATAGGAGCTTCATCATTTTTAGTAACAACAATACATATATAGCAATTGGAAGCAAACAGATGTACACATAAGATAGAAATGTAGTGCTGAAAGTTTAATGCTTACAAAAGACATGCTGAAATAGTGAAAAATATGGAGTCACCAATATGGCTAAGAAACTCCCAAAGTCCACTAGCAAATCCAAGATCTAATCCTGTTACACACATCATAACAATTTAAGATAGTTAGGATAAGGATAGTAGGAAATGAAAAAGAAAGAGCTCAAAAAACAATCACAACAGAAAAATAATAAAAACCTAGTCCTAGAAGAAAATAAATCCTAAAAGAAAAGAAATCCTAAAATCTGGAGCAAGTCCTAGCAGTAGTAGTCCAACTAGATGGCCACCACTACTACTGCTATCTTTGTTTAGCATCATCCACACGATAGTCCTAACTTTGTGAATTTCAAAAATAAAATAGAAGTCATGTATATAGTTCAAAGTTTGAAACATAAGGCAAGATAGTCCCAATCTTTGAGACTTCTCATATGGTATATATATACTGATTAATTACTGAATTTGAGCATGTTGTATCACCCGCGGACTATTACGCGGTCGCGATGATGGAGCTGGGAGTGCATGGCAAGCAAAGAGGAGAAGGTGATGTGAGATAAATAATAATCATGAGCAAATTGCAGGGCATATGAGTTGGCCATTGGAATTTTGTTTGACACAACTGAACAGCAAAGAAGGTGCCGTAGAAGCAGCTGCTACTGCTAGCTCCACTACATACATACTAGCCACTCTAAAACTACATCAAAATCAATGGGAGATGTATTCATAAGCAAGTTAAGCCCTGGAAGGGCGCAAATGTACAGACAAGAACAAGGCATAACACATCAAAATCTTCATGAACAAGTCATATATCATAGGAGATCTATTAAGCCCTGGAACGGCGGAGACAGGGGCATGGAGAAACGCACCTTAGTGGAGAAGAACCGGGACGGCCAAGGGGAGCGGGACGCAGAGATCTTAGGAGCAGGTACCTCCACGGACGGTGAGGCCGTGGTGGCCGGAGGTGGAAGAAGGCACAGACGCCATAGACGATGGAGGCGTCGGTGTCGTAGAGGCGCCGGAGACCTTGCCCTGCAAGACAGAGAAGGGGCCATCAGCTGCGCAGGTGGGGGGCAAGGGGAGGAGGAGGAGGGGCAAGGGGAGGAGGAGGGTCGGGTG
>NC_041384.1:240265963-240327171 GCF_002162155.2 Triticum dicoccoides | reverse complement strand
CGCGGGGGCGCGGGGGCGGCGGGGGTGGAGTCCGGTGAGGGTCGGGGCGGCGGTGTCGTGGGTCGGGGCAGCGCGCGGGTGGATCTGGTTGCGAGGGAGAGAGGGTCGAAGGGGATCTGGTGAGGCAGAGGGAGGATAGCTAGGGGGAAGCTTACTAATGGTGCACCACACCTCGGTGCGCCATTAGAAATCTTTTTTTAGATAGCAATGGCGCACCCCGCAGCGGTGCGCCATTAGAATGTTTTTTATTACAGTTCGAGCACAGGTTATATTGCACCTAACCCAATCCACATCAGAACCTGCCCACTAGCCCGACTGGTCAGCACGCATCACACACACCAGGAGGTCCTAGGTTCAATTCCCAGGCTCCGCAATATTTTTTTGCATTTTAAATGTTGTTTGATATTTATTTGTGTTTAAATATCCCAGGCTCCGCAATATTTTTTTGCATTTTAAATGTTGTTTGATATTTATTTGTGTTTAAATATGTTCAAACTTGTTTAAATCATAACAGTAATATTTTTTTATAAAAACAGTAATAATTTTTTTAAAAATATGTTCAAATTTGTTACTTGAAAATATCATTGGCGGCGGCGGTGGAGCGGGGGAGGGTGCGGGGGGTGCCCGTTGGCGGCGGTGGAAAGTGAGTGGGTAGGTGTGGCTGTCCAAAATATCTTGTTGGGGTCCCAGGTTACTAATGGCGGACCACCTGCAAATGCACCATTAGTAACCCTGGTTACTAATAGCGCACCTGCAGGTGGTGCGCCATTAGTAATTTTGCAGAAAAGTAAATATATATATATACTAATGGCGCACTTTTACAGGGTGCGCCATTAGTAGTTTAAACTAGTAATGGCGCACTGTGAGGCGGTGCACCATTAGTAGTTTTGCAAAAAAAAGAATAAAAAAAATTCAGTACTGGCGCACTCCCTGTCTGGTGCGCCATTACTAGTTAGAACTAGTATTGGCACACTTCGGTAGGATGCGCCATTAGTATGTATGTAAAAATGAAAAAAAAATATCACAAGTGGCGCACCTATTTTCTGGTGCGCCATTAGTGTCTTCCACACTAATGGCGCATCACCAACTGGTGCGCCATTAGTATATAGTAGTGGCGCACTACTTCCCTGGTGCGCCATTAGTGTCAATCCTATCTATAGCCCTTTTCCTAGTAGTGGGGAGCCCTACTTGGACTCCCGGTCCAAGTAGGATTCGCCCCCCCCCCCTTTCCTATTCCAACTAGGAGAAGGTGGGAAGGAGGAAGAGTGGAGAAGGAAAGAGAGGGGGGCGCCGCCTCCTCCTAGTCCAATTCGGACCAGCCCTTGGGGGGCGCGTGGCTACCCTTGAGGCCATTCTCTCCTTTCCACTAAAGCCCATTAAGGCCCATTACTTCCCCGGGGGGGTGTTCCGATAACCTCACGGTACTCCGGAAAATAACCAAAACACTTCGGAACCATTCCGATGTCCGAATATAACCTTCCAATATATCAATCTTTACCTCTCGACCATTTCAAGTCTCCTCGTCATGTCCGTGATCTCATCCGGGGCTCCGAACAAAATTCGGTCATCAAATCACATAACTCATAATACAAATCGTCATCAAATGTTAAGCATGCAGACCCTAAGGGTTCGAGAACTACGTAGACATGACCGAGACATATCTCTGGTCAATAACCAATAGCAGAACCTGGATGCTCATATTGGTTCCTACATATTCTACGAAGATCTTTATCGGTCAAACCGCATAACATCATACGTTGTTCCCTTTGTCATTGGTATGTTACTTGCTCGAGATTCGATCGTCGGTATCTTCATACCTAGTTCAATCTCGTCACCGACAAGTATCTTTATTCATTCTGTAATGCATCATCCCTTAACTAACTCATTAGTCACATTGCTTGCAAAGCTCATGGTGATGTGCATTACCGAAAGGGCCCAGAGATACCTCTCCGATACACGGAGTGACAAATCCTAATATCGATCTATGCCAACCCAAAAAACACAATCAGAGACACATGTAGAGCATCTTTATAATCACCCAGTTATGTTGTGACGTTTGATAGCACACAAGGTGTTCCTTCGGTATTCGGGAGTTGCATAATCTTAGAGTCAGAGGAACATGTATAAATCATGAAGAAAGCAATAGCAATAAACCTAAACGATCATTATGCTAAGCTAACGGATGGGTCTTGTCCATCACATCATTCTCTAATGATGTGATCCCATTCATCAAATGACAACACATGTCTATGGTTAGGAAACTTAACCATCTTTGATTAACGTGCTAGTCAAGTAGAGGCATACTAGCTATGGACACTATGTTTGTCTATGTATTCACACATGTACTAAGTTTCCGGTTAATACAATTCTAGCATGAATAATAAACATTTATCATGATATAAGGAAATATAAATAACAACTTTATTATTGCCTCTAGGGCATATTTCCTTCAGTTATCCTTATTTGAGAAGGGCGTGTTAATATAAATGCTCTGCCTCTGACACTTCTAGTTTCTTATCTGAAACTGAAACTTGCAGTTTCTTCTCTGAGAATCACATTGTCTACACTTTATATGAAACTGCATTTTTAAAGGGCTAAAAATAGATCTCTAGAATTCATAAAATACTTCATATGCTCAATACTGCAAATCTGAAATTCAAAAGACATTCATATCTGAAAGTACTCTCAAAATACAAAACACAATTCACCACCTGCAGATATTGACAACCCTAAGCTCCACCTCAGACTATTTGGGGGGGGGGTCCCCTCCTATTCCTCGGCGGCAGACAGACACCCCATGGGACAAGGTGGACGGTGAGGAAAAGGATGGCCGGGAAGTGTTGTCACGCCAACTGTTTTTCTCCTCTTGCAGTTGGGTTCTGTCGACGAAGTCTCCAACGACTCGCTCTGCCATGTCACCCTCACAAATGGCACTGTGTAGATGCTCGATCCGTCAATCTCTAGTGGATGCTCCATCTTGGATCGACAATCCCACCACCGCAGCCTCATGATCAGATCAGGTGAATTTGTTTGCTCCATGGCCCAGAGGAGAAGCTCTATGTACTCCCGCGCGACTCCCTCCGGGAGTATCGCTGCATTTTCGTTTTGTTCTAGATATTTCGCTACCGCTGTCACCGTCGCCGCGAATTGCTTCGGGTTTACAAACCAAGACTGTATCTCCAACATCCTAGATAGCTTCATAGGGTCGCCGCCTGCGATCCACATGTATCGGTTTTACTCCTCAATAGATCTACTTCTCCACAGCACCTTCACTCGCCGGCTGTGGTTTTTGAATGAAAGAGGAAAGGAGCGGCGCTGGTTTTGGATTATAAATGGAGAGGAGCGGTGGTGGTCTTGAAATGGAAGAGGAGAGGAGTGGCACTGATTTTGGATTGGAACAGGAGAGGAGCGGGGGTGGTTTAAGAGGAGAGGAACGGAGCTGGTCTTGGAAGTATTCTTTTGTTTTGTGTATTTTGGGTCAAAGTTTGACCATGTACTGTCTTTGACAAGCAAAATGTGAATGCATGTCATCAAAAATTGTATCTTTTGGTTCGTATCTGAATGTACTTTCAAATTATATCATTTTTGCAATGTATAACATATATTTTATTTGTTAGAATCATGGTCAAATAGGACCCAGAATAGAAGGGAGACTAGTTAATGTGGGGTCACTTTCTTAATTGAAGGGTAAATTGATTTTGCGTTTGATCTAGTCACAGCGCGCCGACCCTCTTGTAAAATCCTAAATCGCTACCGCATGCTCCTCTTCCTCTTCTCCATTGCAAAACCACCCCCTCTGCTCTCCATTCCAAAACCACTGTCTCGCCTCTCCCACTTCTCCATTGCAAAACCACCCCCTCTCCTCTCCATATTCTCCATTGCAAAACCAATGTCTCACCTCTCCTCTTCTCCATTACAAGACCACCATTTCTCCTCCCATCTTCCAAATCTAACACCGGACCTCTCAGAAGCACATCTATGGAGAGGATGCAACAACGAATCGGGCAGATTGCCGGCACCGACCAGGCGAAGTTAGGCAGGTTGAAGGAGATCCTTACTTGGTTTGACAACGAGTGGGATATTTCGAGGATGGTGAGAGCCATCTAGCAATGGATGCGAAAGAGCGAGACGGTGGTGATGAGGGCTGCAATGTACTCCCCGATGGCAATCACGCTGCAGTCCTTTGAGTTCATCGAGTATCTCCTCTGGGCGATGGAACATACAGATTCGCCCGAGGAAAAAGTCAGGAAGAGGTGGTAGGTGTATAGGTCGAAGGTTGAGCATGAGGATAACGAATCGATTGAGTATGGTGTGTCGTTCGTGAGGGTGTAGTGCCAGTCGGAGTCACTTGAGTATTCGTTCTCCCACCGCAAGAGGAGGTCGGATGGCGCGACATCGCTTCCCCGCCATTCTCCACAGTTCCCTCACCGCTCACCTCATTTCAACGGCAGCGGTAAGGTTCAAGGTAAGGTTCGCACTAACCTAATCTTCCATCTGCTCATGCTTAAAATTCGTGTGACGGCTAATGAAAATCATATGGGTAAGTACTGGGTAGTACTCCGAGTCTCCGAGGACTACACCAATCACCCTAAAATAGCTCTGGACCAAAAAAAGTTGTGACAATGTGTACAAATAAAGAAAAATCAATTGGTGCTTCTTTCAGAAAAGAGTACTTCCTAGAAAAGTGCCAATATAAGCTACTCCTATTTGATTAGTGGATTTGCTGCCGAGAAAGATCCGCCCACAGAGAGCGCACCCATCCCACCGGTGGTGGAGGCCAATGCTTAGAAGGAGCATGGTTGGTGTCGGTAAATTTTTAATTGGCACGTCGCACTCTGCATATATGCCAGTTCCATCCATACATTTGTGCAGTTCCACCAAAAAGCAGTTGAATAACCCTGTTTGCACACATAATGAAAAAACGTGATTACATTATTGTGGCACTAGTTGATGAAACATACACTAATAAATAGAAGAAAATTCAATTTCTTGATGGGAAAATATTGTGATAGTATCATAGTACACCATGCTGCGAGGGCGAGATGGGCCCTGCGACGCCTCATATGATAGGCCTCATACTAGAAATCGACCCAATTCTCCCCGATACACCTTCTGCCAGTGCTGAACATCAGTGTACAGTGGTAGTACAAGGAGGGGCCTTGAGACATTCCAATCTCTATTTTTGTGTGGATCAACTAAAATTAAGCACCCCAGTTTGCAGAAACACTTAAACATTAACAATATGACTAGTTGACGAAACATATACTAACAAAGAGAAGCACTTTCTTTATCGACATTGGAAAGGAATGATAGAGAGGATAGTAGCTCTATTTTAACTGTATTATTACTTCATTTTATCAATGGCACTAGGGTCAAGCAGGTGGCAAGCGAGGTGTACCGCGCGTCGCAAGGACGGAGGCCGGGGGTGCTTAGACTGTGATACATCTCCAACGTATCTATAATTTATGAAGTATTCATGCTGTTATATTATCATTCTTGGATGTTTTACAATCATTTTATAGCAACTTTATATCATTTTTTGGGACTAACCTATTGACCCAGTGCCTGGTGTCAGTTGCTGTTTTTGCTTGTTTTTTACATCGCAGGAAATCAAAATCAAATGGAGTCCAAACACCGCGAAACTTTTTGTGGATTTTTTATGGACCAGAAGACCACCAGTGGGTTGGACAAGCACCTGGGGGGTGCCCCGAGGGGGGCCCAACCGACCAGGGCGCGCCTGGGGGCCCAAGCGTGCCCAAGTGGGTTGTGCCCACCTTGGTGGCCTCCCGCACCCCCTCTTCGCCTTGTAAATTCCCAAATATTCCAAAAACCCTCGGGGTTAACCTAGATCAGAAGTTCCGCCGCCGCAAGGCTCAGTAGCCATGAAAAACCAATCTAGACCCCATTCTGGCACTCCGCCGGAGGGGGAAATCATCACCAGTGGCCATCTTCATCATCCCGGCGGCCACCACGATGAGGAGGGAGTAGTCCACCGTCGGGGTTGAGGGTTTGTACTAGTAGTTATGTGTTTAATCCCTCTCTCTCTCGTGTTCTTGATATGTCATGATCTTGATGTATAGCGGGCTTTGTTAATATAGTCGGATCATATGGTGTTTTCCCCTCTCTATCTTGTTGTGATGAATTGATTTTTTCCCTTTGAGATTTTGTTGTTATCGGATTGAATACTTTTATGGATTTGAGAACACATGATATATGTCTTGCAATTGAATACTCATGGTGACAATGGGGTATCGTATTGATTCACTTGATATATGTTTTGGCACTCAACTCACGGATTCCCAAGGTGACATTAGGGTAATCTATGCATAGGGGTTGATGCACGTTCTTATCTTTGTTTCTCTGGTAGAAATCTTGGGGCACTCTTTGAAGTTCTTTGTGTTGGATTGAATATTATGAATCTGAATTTTCTTTGGTATTATTTTAGTACGAACTCTTGGTTAGATCGATCGGAAAGAATAGCTTTGTGTTATTTTAGTACGAACTCTAGGATAGATTGATCGGACATAATAGCTTTGAGGTGGTGTCGTACCCTACAAACAATTCTGTCTTATGTTCTCCGCTAGATAGGAACTTTGGAGTGATTCTTCGTTGCACGTTGAGGGATGGTTATATGATCCAATTATATTAGCGAAAGTACGGACCCTAGGCCTCTAGGCCTCATTTTCAAGCATTGCAATGCCGTTTTTGTGCCTGTTTTCTATTTTCTACCTTGCTGTTTTTGTTTATTCATATTATAAAAAAATATTTCTACCATCCATATTACACTTTTATCACCATCTCTTCGCCGAACTAGTGCACCTATACAATTTGCCATTTGTATTTGGTGTGTTGGGGACACAAGAGACTTTTTATTATTTGGTTGCAGGGTTATTTGAGAGAGTCCATCTTCATCCTAAGCCTCCCATGGATTGATAAACCTTAGGTCATCTACTTGAGGGAAAATGCAACTGTCCTACAAAACTCTGCCTTGGAGGCCCAACACGTGTCTACAAGAATAAAGTTGTGTAGTAGACATCAGACTGGGATGCTGAAGCTGGCTCTTTCAGTCCCTATCATCCCCCCTGATGTTTCTGTGGTAGCTTTTGGGTTGTAATTTGAACTTGGTTGAGCTGGTGCTGCATCCCCCTACCTTCCTAGCTTATATGGCGAACTTGTCTCCTGCTAGTACTCAGTCCGTTCTACTAGTAGTTGCATAACTGCCCGTTTACACTGAGATGTTGTTGGATAATGGTTCTCTATGGTTGGGTCTCTTTAATGAAATCGTGGGAAACCCCCTCTTTTGATATAAAAAATAGTGGCACTAGCGGTGCCAAAACATTGCCTCAAATTAATAGTGCCACTAGATTAAGGTGCAAAATAATAACATTACTGCTTTATCATGGGAGTGCCAAAACAGTAGCACAAGAGCAGAGTCAACATGTAGGATCTTTGGAAAATGGCCAGACCAAAAAGGAACATACCTCAAGATGGGAACCATATCTGTGGTCAACACCATCATAGAAGGGATGAAACCAGTCACCAACATGGATGATTCAGTTCATGGGACCTTTTTGGGAAGTTCACCTAAAATGAAGCAATGTTTGCATCATGCAGTTAGCAAGTACTTGGTCCCATGAGCTAGCAGCTTCTTCTTCATTAGTTGCAATAAAATTAAGCAACATCAAGGTTGGTCGTGAAGCTTGTGGAATGCTCAATCATAATTTGGATATCATTTTGTGCAGTTCAACTAAGATCAAGCATGAAATGTATATCTCTATTTGCACAAAAAGGTGGAAAGGAGGGTGACTAACAAGTGACGAAACATACATCAAATGAAAAGAAGTATGTTCCTTATCTGAATGACAATGATACAAGGATAGTAGCAGTTTTTAAAGCAGCAACATTACTAGATATTAGTGTGGGCATTAGGATTACCTATGACAACCGTTAAATATGACATTACTTTAATGGTGCCATTGCTTCATTTTACCAGCAATATTACATTAATAGCTGCTAACGAGTTGGTATTTGGGAACAGGAGAGTAGGCGGACCAGGATAGTTGCATTTCTAACGAAAAGAAGCAACTTATCTTAATGGGAAATTTAGCAGGACATGAAAAAATAGTGCACGATTCATATTACTGGAGGCATTACATTTAAAACAACATTGGTTTAATGTCTCCTTACTTTGGGACTGCTAGTACATTTTACCAGTGGCATTACGTAAGAGGGGCTCGGGCAACAAACATCCGAACATGATATCTAGGTTAGTCCCATTTTTGTTTGGTATAGCCACCTTTTACTATGTGAGGCCAGCAAATCTAGTGGTGGACATACTCTATTGACTTGTCCCCCAGTCCCCACTTCCTTTCCTTTTTCAACCAATAGATTGGTTTATATCGAGTTTGTATTGTGTTTCCCTTTATTTCCCTATTAGACCAAGAGACTAGTTGGATAGCTAGTCTCTGCTACTTCTCGCCCCCATAATTTCCTCTTTCGACCAAGTCCTAGATTCAGGTAACAAATCTCCCCTACCCCACCCCCTTTCTTCCCTGTTTGAACCAATTAGTACTAGATTTGACTTCGTGAAGTAATACTACTAGATTCAACTGCATGAAGTAGTTTTACCTCTTAGCAGTAAAAATTTAGGTGGCTTTCAAACAACCGATCGACCCTATCTACGAGGGGGGCTGAGAAGTAGTAAAAGATATAAATGCAGTGACGTGAGGAGCTGGGCAATAGAGCAAGGCCGGGTTCGAAGGAAGTTATACCCGAGGGTCGCCGGGATGTCGCAAGGTGGGCGGCGGGAGGCCGGATCTGCCCACACTACCGCATCAATGAAGAAGGGGTTAGAGGTCCTCCCTAGCCGGCGTTGTGTGGGAGAGAACAGCAAGGCACGCTGATCAGAACGCGCCAGCAGTGGGTAAGAGTCGTCGCCCAGGACGGCCACATGAACGTTGCACCTTCTCACCTTCCCCGGCAAAGGGGATCCGGCCGGATCTATGACCAGTGGTGAGCAGGGAGAGATTGTGGCCACTTCTATCGTGTTTAGATCTCGAGAGGACGAGAGAGTGTGAAGAGAGCAACACTAGCAAGCAAGCACGAAGGCTCCTGCCTATATAGTGGAGTAGTTTTCTTTTTTCTACCAGAGCCGACTTGACCTCGTCAATGACTATCGAGAAGTCTTCATGCACGTGCCCCGGAGGCGCAGTTGTTGTCATTTTGATCTGAAGCACCGAATTAACATATAACACAAAAAAATGCCACATGACAAGAAACCGTAATCTCACTGCCCTAATATTGTGAGATGACAAGAAAGGTTTTTTAGATTTCTCATCAGAACTACGTACATCCCTGTACAACACAGCCTACATGATATGTAGATGATAGTCAATCCTGCCGTCTGCTGGAGTCTGGTCACATGCATGGATGAACTGATCTCCCGTGTCGTGCAGGGATTGTCCAGACACTGACGTGTGTACAGCACTGCTCCATTACTACTATCGCTCGTCTCTCTCTTCTATTAACACAACCGACTTGTGGGGACATGGGAGTGTGCCTATGGTCGGTTCACAATTGCAGTCCCACATGTGTGTGCAAACGCAATAAGACGCACGTTCCATTCAGTGAGCAGCGTGGCAGACCAACCGACCGACCGTCTAGGGTGCGATGCGAACACGACGGGTGTGTTGTATATACATGTGTACCGCCGTTTTCTTCAGGCTTTGTTCCATGGTGCAATCCATGGATACAAAATTATATCTAAAAGTCAAGGGCGGGGCTTTTCCCGTGCGGTAGGTGGGGCAGTTCCTCCTAGTCAGTTTGACAGAGAGGCAAGAAGATGAGGGAGTAGACTGCTGCAAATGTAGGGTTGTGTGATTTGACGGCTCGTTACTGCAGGATAGGTGGGGCCCTGTGATTTGACTTACCATTATCATTATTACTGCAGCGCTACGACCGGGATGAGTCTCCCCTGACCCCCTCCATGGTATACAGGAGCTAAGACCAAGTACTCTAAAATAATGGGCTTATAGCCCACTTACATGGCACTTTTTCTTATATGTCAAGGAGAGAGACATCGGCAAAATGGTGGGAGTGGGGTCTTGTGCAACACCTGTCGGATTTCGGGTTCTAGCAAAGCCCTTGAGGTTCGAACACTGGGGTGCACATGAAGATCTTTCCTCCCCCTAGCTCACGCCCTCACCGCAATCTCAAGGCTCGGTGCGTTGAACCCGCAGAACAAAGGGACACAAGATTTATACTAGTTCGGGCCACCGATGTAGTGTAATACCCTACTCTAGTGTGGTGTGGTGGATTGTCTCTTGGGCTGAGGATGAATAGTTACAAGGGAAGAACAGCCTCCTGAGGAGAGGTGCTCCTGTGCTTGGTGATTTTGTGTGGTGGCCTTGGTGGAATGGATCTGGTCCAAGATGAGATCAGCCTTAATCCGTCTGGCTTAGTTGCCTCCTACTGTGGTGGCTAGCCCTATTTATAGAGGCCCTGGTCCTCTTCCCAAATGCTGGCAGGAACGGATTCCATAACGGCCAAATTTGAAGGGAGACAATTAGTACAAGTTATCCTGACTAAAGGTGGTCTTTGCCTGCCAAAGGCTCTAGTGGTGACATCGTCCTGGGCTCCACGGTGACCTCCATCCTGCCGTCCTGCTGGTCTTGGTCTTGTTGCACCGATATGGAATGGACTCCTCGCCTGCACCTATCCCTTTAGCACCAAAGAGGAAATGAGGACTGATACGTCCATTTCGCATCATGCTTTTATATCGATATTTATTGCATTATGGGTTGTTATTACACATTATGTCACAATACTTATGCCTATTCTCTCTTATTTTACAAGGTTTACATAAAGAGGGAGAATGTCGGCAGCTGGGATTTTGGGCTGGAAAAGGAGCAAATATTAGATACATATTCTGCACAGCTCCAAAAGTCCTAAAAATTCACGAAAGTCATTTTTAGAATATATAAAAAATAGTGAGTGCAAGAAGTTCCGGAGGAGGGCCACACCCTACCCACGAGGGTGGGGGCGCGCCCTACCCCCCTGGGCGCGCCCCCTGCCTCATGGTCCCCCTGGTGGCCCTCCGATGCCCATCTTCTGCTATATGGAGTCTTTTAATGAGGAAAAAATCATAAGCCAACTTTCGAGACGAGACTCCGCCGCCACGAGGCGGAACCTTGGTGGAACCAGTCTAGGGCTCCGGCGGAGCTATTCTGCCGGGAAACTTCCCTCTGGGAGGGGGAAATCATCGCCATTGTCATCGGGAGAGGGAAATCTCCATCAACATCTTCACCAGCACCATCTCCTCTCAAACCCTAGTTCATCTCTTGTATCCAATTCTTGTCTCCAAGTCTGGGATTGGTACCTGTGGGTTGCTAGTAGTGTTAATTACTCCTTCTAGTTGATGCTAGTTGGTTTATTTGGTGGAAGACCATATGTTCAGATCCTATATGCATATTAATACCCCTCTGATTATGAACATGAATATGTTTTGTGAGTAGTTACGTTTGTTCCTAAGGACATGGGAGAAGTCTTGCTATTAGTAGTCATATGAATTTGGTACTCGTTCGATATTTTGATGAGATGTATGTTGTCTCTCCTCTAGTGGTGTTATGTCAACGTCGACTACATGACACTTCACCATTATTTGCGCCTAGAGGAAGGCATTGGGAAGTAATAAGTAGATGATGGGTTGCTAGAGTGACAAAAGCTTAAACCCTAGTTTATGCGTTGCTTCGTAAGGGGCTGTTTGGATCCATATGTTTCATGCTGTGGTTAGGTTTACTGACGGTGTCCTGGACTAGGGGGTACTCATCACATCGTCTCCCGATCAGTTGGATTGGGCCGAGGACCCCCATGGCCGCATACTCATTGGCCAGTTCGGACAGCTGCCGCATACAAGGAAGATTCCACAAGACTTGGCGATCAAGATAAGGACTCCACCCCACCGGCATATTCAGCTAGGACTCTTGTTATCCTAGGCCTCTGGTGCATTATATAAACTGAGGCCAGGCTAGTCGATAGACATAGACCTACGATCATACCATAGGCTAGCTTCTAGGGTTTAGCCTCTACGATCTCGTGGTAGATCAACTCTTGTACTACCCATATCATCAATATTAATCAAGCAGAACGTAGGGTTTTACCTCCATCAAGAGGGCCCGAACCTAGGTAAAACATCGTGTCCCCTGCCCCCTGTTACAATCGATCCTAGACGCATAGTTTGGGACCCCCTACCCGAGATCTACCGGTTTTGACACCGACATTGATGCTTTTATTGAGAGTTCCGCTGTGTGATCGGCAAAAGGATCCATGGCTCGTCTACAGGTCAACTGCGATGCCGGCATCTTCGTCGCCGGCTCGACTGGTCACCTTGGCTCGACCAAGGACCATGATCCATCTCCGATCGTCATGTTCGGACGAGGGCTTCATCAACATCAACTCCGATCTCTATCAAGATCACGGAGGATTCATCCATGGAGCTCGGGGGCTCAACGTCAACATTGCCCTCGGGCGACCGTGCTGTTTTTCCGAACAACAAACTTGTATCCGCTGCCACCACCTCTTAGAGCATCACTTTGATGATCCCTTTGGTGGAATTATGCAGAATTGAGTCTACAACAACCCTGGAAAATTTCGTCGAGTTCCGATGTAGGAATCTCCGACAATCTACGATATACCGGAGCCCTGTCAAATCTAGACGGGAATCTGGATGAGTGTAGGGCGTGGTCTCCAGAGCCCATCTCGGAGGTCCTTTGGAAGATCCAACCGTTCATCTACTGCAGAAATCCCGTATCTACCACCCTCCAAATTTCAGCTCGATCCAACGGTTCAAACTCTAGGAAACTTCCGATGAGTGGACCAATTTTCGGATCTGTTTTCTGCGCGAATACGGATCCGACCCGAATTCATGTTTCTTTATGAACGTGATATTGGACAACCTTTTTTAAGGAATTTTCTTCTATGGTATTGTGCGTTGTTTTTAAACATGTACCCATAAAATTTTAAGCCTCCTTCAAGGTAATCTTCACCATCACGCTGGTGTCAAACTAGTCCGGCGGTATTGCTCCACGGCTACCGACCTGCGCTACACACGTCACCGCTTTATTGAGCGGAGCACAATTCGTTCGATCATCATCTCGGCAAGCCGAACAAGAGTTCGGCATTGCGAAGGATAAATCATCACCAACATCGCCGCTCCACGGATTACACGGAGCGGGCATACCGGCATCGCCGCACGGTCGCTTCATCAAGCCGGCATCGACCACGTCACGACCTGCATCGGCAGGGCCGCACTATTGCTTCTTCAAACTAGTGTCCATCACGCCGACCTACTTCGACTCATCAGCTGACATCGAGGCTCCGTCACCTCGGCTAGACCGAGGGCTTGGCTATTTCTTCATCAACATACTCTGCTGACTTCGGCGTCACCAGTCGACCAGCTTCGTCACGTTAGCTGGACCGAGGGCTTCGCCTCGGCAAGCCAACCTTTGCCAGCATCACCGGGCCATCACTTTATCACCCATCAGGCAATGGGTGTGCGGATCGATTCCTGATTTTGGGAGTCGCTTTTCTTCGGAATGCTACAGCAAATAAACCAGGTGTTATTAATCCTAACAATTTTTCTTGTTGGGTTTATTTTTCTTAAGGAATTATTACTCTGGTTTGTTCCATCATCTGTAAACAGGTCTATGAAATGGCGGCCACATTAAAAACGGTCGCGTGGTGGTTCGATCAGTTTCCGTACATTGTTCGGCGAACGCCGCATCCGGAGCCCGGACCGCCCTGCAAATTCAGGCTTTGTCACGCCTTCACTGCGTCACGCCGATGCCCTGCATCAACATTGACTTTGGCGCCAGGCCATATTTCTTTTATTACTCACTTTGCATAAATTATTTATTATGCAACATTTTTTTATTATTATTATTACTATTATCTCCGGTTTGCACTATTTCTTGTGCACAGGAAAATGATCTGGGTTGGGCAGTATCGTCAACTCGGCGTACTGACATACCACGTCACCTCGGCTGGACGGGGGGCTTCGTCAACACTTCATTACCCCATGCCGGGGACTTCGGTATCACTCTGCCGGCCTGCATTGGCCGTGCTATGTCACCACTTCGGCGTGCCGAGCTCTTTGCTCCGCCACCTCGGGACTGGCTTGGGGGATGGAACCTTGTCCCGCATCAAGCTCGGACCACATCGTCAATACCGAACACATTAACCAGCTAAGTTGCCTTCATACTCCAAGTTTTAAATTTTTTACTTGTGTTCGGTTCGACCAAGCATTATACTTTTTTGGAAAAAAGTTGCTTGTAAAAAATTACCTTGTCAAAACTTTGTTTGTGACACACAAATTCAAGGACCAAATTCATTTGGGGGCTTCCTTTATGAAGCTTTTCCTCTTGCATATGATTATACTTGTACGGCTTCGTTCCTTGTTCGTGTATTACGCCACAATATGCACCATATTGACTTAAGCGATTTGCAAGCTGGGTTGCCTGGCTCCTGTGCTTACCCCTACGTTCCCGATTGTTCGGCTAGGGAGTAAAGGGAGCACCTCTGTGATCGTCATGATCGGGTCCTCCGAGCTCTGACCTCAGACTGGGTGAAGCCGAAAGCTAGCGCTCTTATTGTTTTCAATCATGGTCGGCACACAACGGAACTCATGAGTACAAATAATCTATTGCACAAGTCTCATAGTAATAATGAGCACCGAAGAAAGGTATCGGTGGGGGTACTATTTTCTTCGAAGATGCTTCTTACACTTTGTCTGTAATATAGCATAAGTTCCCTGAGCGCGCTTTGTCTGTTACAGCCTTATGGCCCGGTTGCCTGGTTATCGGAAACACTGTCGATATTCTCGACAGGTGGAGTACATAACACTTTTCGGTCCTTGACCGAAGAGGGAGAAGCCGACGGTCGGTTAAGATGCGTTTAAAGTTCGGTTGAACAAAGATATGATATAAGTACTTTGGTACATACAATCATTATACATAAAAGCTTTTACCCAAGTCACCTGGGGGCTCTTAAAATTTATATGAGCTATTTTATAGTAAATGTGTTTTCTTCTTGGTCATTGCAAAGTCTTTTTCTATCACTCCTTTTTCGACGTGAGTGTGTGGTCAATAGCCAGATAACCCATTTTCTCTCTAGTGACCGCTCGAGTTTAGTTCACTAAACTGGTCTAACGAGAAGCACTCCGCCTTCGGGATAGGAGGCTGCAGCCGTAGGCTGACCCGCTTGAAGTCTTGAGATCGGATGTGTAATATTAATGCACGACAGAAGCACGATTTTTCCCCAATTTTCGGATTGGCACCGAACACTTGATCTTGTTCGGAAGTCAAGTTTTTACTGACGTTTTTTTGGTTTTCCAAGCTTATGGCACTTTTAAACTATTTGTGTGTTTTTAGCACAAGTCTCGCAGTGCAATGCCAGACACCTTTATAGATTCGGCAAAAACATTCTCGGATCTCACTATATATGCATTGGTTTCGAATTGTGTCTTCGGTCAATAGTTGGGTTGCCTGGCTCCTGCGCTTGCCTCCTATGTTCCGCTTTGTTCGGCTAGGTGTGCAAAGGGAGAACCACTGCGATTGTGCTTCCAGCTCACATGGTTAAGCACCTCAGTGGAGAAAGCCGAAAACTGACTGTCACAATAAGCGTAAACTGGTAAGCAATCCGCTGACAGTGTTAAATGATGGGCCATTCATAACAATGACCGAAGTGTTTACGGCTTGACCTCGACTGTCGCTGAACACTACCGGGGGCTATTAACTGGCGTCCCAAACTAAATCCTTGATATTATGCTCTTACATTAGAGCTGAGGCTACATGATCATGCTTAGCATGACAACCCAAAGAAAGGAACCGATAGCGGGACTATTTTCTTTGGAAGACATTTCTTATGTTAAACAGTAATATAACATATCACTCTGCGTACCTTTGTTCATAAAACCGTATGGCCAGATTTCCTTGTTTGTCGTAAATCTTTGCCCTCATAAAGGTTTTATAAAGTAGGACAAACACTCCTCGGCTACTAGCCGAGGAGGTGGAAGCCGATGGTCGGTCAACAAAGTTTTGTACAATGCGGATCCAAGCATTAATGACATAAAGTACTTGGATACATAGAGTCATTACACATAATTTGTGATTTTACTATGGATATCGATCCTTAATTCGGCCACCCATGCCCGCATTAAGACTCGGGGGCTACTGGGCTTCGGCCTTATTATTTACAAATATTAAAGGGGCACATCGATCCCCTGATCTGGTGTTGCCACCCGACCAGTGTCTCGGGGGCTACTGCATTGCCTGTTCAATGCAGAAAATTTTAAGTGCAATACAGTTACCGAGGAGATTTTGATCCTCAGGTTGGTCGGCCGCACCCAACCTGAGTCTCGAAGACTAAGCATGCCGCTTTTTGTGTCCCGAAGTATTCTGTCGAGCTAGGACTTGATCCTCAGGCCGATTTTGCAAATCAACCTGAGTCTCAGCGGCTACTGGGATCAGCGGTCTTACGTCATCCTTCAGGTGCATCTCGTGTTTTAGACCGATACACACCTTGAGGGCTACTGGCCATATATCTCGGCAGAGAATAAATTGCAATAATAAAAAATATTGACAAAAAATTGGCCCACAGTCGGGGTGGTGCACCACCTCGGAAGCAGTCCGGCATAAAGCTTGGGCTCTAGTGGCTGGCTCCATAGAGGGCATTTCCGGCATTAAGCTCGGCTAAACTCCTTTAAATTTTTTGAACCAAGGTGATATGACACCTCGGATATAGTCCGGCGTTGGAGCTGGGACACTGTCCGGCGTTGGAGCTCGGATATAGTCCGGCGTTGGAGCTCGGATACAGTCCGACGTTGGAGCTTGGACATAGTCCGGCGTTGGAGCTCGGATACATTCCAGCATTGGAGCTCGGATACATTCCAGCGTTGGAGCTCGGAAGCGATCCGACATTGGTGCCCGGCCGCAAAAGATACCTCGAATGCAGTCCGGCGTTAGAGCTCGGACGCAAGAGGACACTGCCTCCCGGGAACAACTTCAAACCCGAGGTGTGGCATAAAAATAACAAGGCATTGATAAAGGCCGGAAACTTAAAGGGGCTCCTCGGATACCCGACGTGTAAACTCGCCGAATGCATTTCGGCGATCCTCAAGATCGAGGATGAGAAGATTTGTTGAACCAGTTTTCAAGACCGTCAACCGAAGATGAAGAACAGTTCGGAAGAATCGAGGAGCGTCCCTAACTTGAAGACCGGTTCAGGGGGCTACTGACGGTGTCCTGGACTAGGGGGTACTCATCACATTGTCTCCCGATCAGTTGGATTGGGCCGAGGACCCCCATGGCCGCATACTCATGGGCCAGTTCGGACAGCTGCCGCATACAAGGAAGATTCCACAAGACTTGGTGATCAAGACAAGGACTCCACCCCACCACCGTATTCGGCTAGGACTCTTGTTATCCTAGGCCTCTGGTGCATTATATAAACCGAGGCCAGGCTAGTCGATAGACATAGACATACGATCATACCATAGGCTAGCTTCTAGGGTTTAGCCTCTATGATCTCGTGGTAGATCAACTCTTGTACTACCCATATCATCAATATTAATCAAGCAGGACGTAGGGTTTTACCTCCATCAAGAGGGCCCGAACCTGGGTAAAACATCGTGTCCCCTGCCTCCTGTTACCATCGATCCTAGACGCATAGTTCGGGACCCCCTACCCGAGATTCGCCGGTTTTGACACCGACATTTACCTTAATAATTTTGTTGTAGTTGCAGATGCTTGCAATAGAGGTTAATCATAAGTGGGATGCTTGTCCAAGTACGGACAGTACCCAAGCACCGGTCCACCCACATACCAAATTATCAAAGTACCGAACGTGAATCATATGATCGTGATGAAACCTAGCTTGACGATAATTCCCATGTGTCCTCTGGAGTGCTTTTCTCTATATAAGAATTTGTCTAGGATTGTCCTTTGCTACAAAAAGGATTGGGCCACCTTGCTGCACTTTATTTACTTTTTTTACTTGTTGCTCGTTACCAATTATCTTATCACAAAACTATCTGTTACCTATAATTTCAATGCTTGCAAAGAATACCTTGCTGAAAACCGCTTATCATTTCCTTTTGCTCCTCGTTGGGTTCGACACTCTTACTTATCGAAAGGACTATGATAGATCCCCTATACTTGTGGGTCAACAAGACTCTTTTCTGGCGCCGTTGCCGGGGAGTGAAGCGCCTTTGGTAGGAGGAATTTGGTAAGGAAAATTTTATATAGTGTGCTGAAATTTACTGTCACTTGTTACTATGGAAAGTAATCCTCTGAGGGGTGTGGGAGTCCTAGATTAGGGGGTCTCCGGACAGCCGGACTATCTCCATTGATCACACTGTTAGACTATGAAGATACAAGATTGAAGACTTCGTCTCGTGTCCGGATGGGACTCTACTTGGCATGGAAGGCAAGCTAGGCAATACGTATATGGATATCTCCTCCTTTGCAACGGACCTTGTGTAACCCTAACCCTCTCCGGTGTCTATATAAACCGAAGGGTTTTAGTCCGTAGGACAACAATCACAACATACAATCATACCGTAGGCTAGCTTCTAGGGCTTAGCCTCTCTGATCTCGTGGTAGATCTACTCTTGTAACACCCATATCATCAATATTAATCAAGCAGGACGTAGGGTTTACCTCCATCAAGAGGGCCCAAACCTGGGTAAAACTTCGTGTCCCTTGCCTCCTGTTACCATCCAGCCTAGACGCATAGTTCGGGACCCCCTACCCGAGATCCGCTGGTTTTGACACCGACATTGGTGCTTTCATTGAGAGTTCCTTTGTGTCGTCGCCGTTAGGCTTGATGGCTCCTACTATCATCGATAGCGATGCGGTCCAGGGTGAGACTTTTCTCCCCGGACAGATCTTCGTATTTGGCGGCTTTGCACTGCGGGCTAATTCGCTTGGCCATCTGGAGCAGATTGAAAGCTGCGCCCCTGGCCATCAGGTTAGATTTGGAAGTTTGAATTACATGGCCAACATCCGTGGGGACTTGATCTTCGACGGATTCGAGCCACAGCCGGGCGCGCCGCACTATCGCGATGGGTATGACCTAGCTCTGCCATCGGACGGTACCCTAGAGGTCGCGCCCGCATCAGCTCCGACCCTTGGCTCGGAGCTAGCTGCGCCAATCGAGGACGGGTGGCTAGACACCACCTCAGGGGCTGCAGTCTCGACGGCGATCGAGCCAAACACCAGCATAATCCTTTGTGCAGCCCGTGACTCCAAGGTGCCGGACTCTCCTCCGGACCCCGAACCATCCGCTCCCCTGCCAACCGAATCCGATTGGGCGCCGATCATGGAATTCACCGTTGCGGATATCTTTCAGCACTCGCCCTTCGGCGACATTCTGAATTCACTAAGGTCTCTCTCTTTGTCAGGAGAGCCCTGGCCGGATTATGGCCAACAGGACTGGGATGCGGACGACAAAGAAATTCGACGCCCACCCACCACCCACTTTGTAGCCACTGTCGATGATTTAACCAACATGCTCGACTTCGACTCCGAAGACGTCGACGGTATGGACAACGATGTAGGAGACGAACATGAACCAGCACCTATAGGGCACTGGAAAGCCACCTCGTCGTATGACATGTACATGGTGGATACACCCAATGAAGGCAACGGCGACGAGATAGCGGAGGATGACCCCTCCAAGAAGCAACCCAAGCGTCAACGTCAGCGGCGCTGCTCTAAGTCCCACCAAAGCAAAAGTGGTGATACCGGCACAGGAGATAATAACACTACGGATAGCACCGAAGACAACAAAAATCCCCCCAGCAAGAGTTAGATCGGGAGGATGAAGGAGCCAGCTCTTCTGAGAGAGAGGCTGGCGGAGAGGAGGAAGATGACAATTACATGCCCCCCTCCGAAGACGAGGCAAGCCTTGGCGACGATGAATTCACCGTACCAGAGGATCCCGTCGAACAAGAGCGCTTCAAGCGCAGGCTTATGGCCACGGCAAATAGCCTGAAGAAAAAGCAGTAGCAACTTCAAGCTGATCAAGACCTGCTAGCTAACAAATGGACTGAAGTCCTCGCGGCCGAGGAATATAAACTCGATCATCCCTCCAAGAGTTACCCAAGGCGCGGGTTACTACCCCGACTGGAGGAAGAAGCGTATGATATGGCTGATCGGCCACCTCGTGCCCGCAACAGAGAGGCATTCCAGCCAAAAGCTCAGCCTCCACCTCGACGCCATCCAAATAAAAAGGCATGGGGAGATACGCCAGACCTGCGAGACATATTGGAGGACAAAGCAAAGCATTCAAGATCGATCTACGGATCACGAGGGCGCACCACTCTACGAGACGGTAAACGTCACGCCAGATACAGTAAAAGCAAATCCGGTCGGGCCGAACACAGCGGGCAGGACCCATACGAGCTGCGCCGCGATATAGCCCAATACAGAGGCGCCGCACACCCCTTATGCTTCACAGATGAAGTAATGGAACATCAATTCCCAGAAGGTTTCAAACATCTAAACATTGAATCATACGACGGCACAACAAATCCCGCAGTATGGATTGAGGACTTCCTCCTCCACATCCACATGGCCCGCGGTGATGACTTACATGCCATCAAATACCTCCCACTAAAACTCAAAGGACTAGCGCGGCATTGGCTTAATAGCTTGCCAGCGGACTCCATTAGCTGTTGGGAAGATCTGGAAACCGCATTCCTCGACAAGTTTCAGGGCACTTATGTGCGACCACCAGACGCCGATAACTTGAGCCACATAATTCAACAGCCAGAAGAGTGTGCCGGGAAATTCTGGACTTGGTTCCTTACAAAGAAAAATCAAATCGTCGACTGTCCGGATGCGGAGGCCTTAGCGGCTTTCAAGCACAACATCCGAGACGAGTGGCTAGCCCGGCACTTTGGTCAGGAAATGCCGAAATCTATGGCAGCCCTCACGACGCTCATGACCCGCTTTTGTGCGGGAGAAGATAGCTGGTTGGCTGGCAGTAACAACATATCAAAGAACCATGGTACCTCAGATACCAAGGACGGCAACAACAGGTCACGTCGCAACAAGCATAAGCGTCGCATTAACGGCGAAAGTACTGAGGATACGGCAGTCAATGCCGGATTCAAAGGCTCTAAACCCGGTCAGCGGAAAAAGCCATTCAAACAGAGTACGCCGGGTCCGTCAAGCTTGGACCGTATACTCGATCGCTCGTGCCAAATACACGGCACCCCACACAAGCCAGCCAATCACACCAACAAGGATTGTTGGGTGTTCAAGTAGGCCGGCAAGTTAATTGCTGAAAACAAGGACAAGGGGCTGCATAGCGATGACGAGGAGGAACCCCGGCAGCCTCACACTCGAGGACAGAAGAGGTTTCCCCCGCAAGTGCGGATGGTGAACATGATATACGCAACCCACATCCCAAAGAGGGAGCGGAAGTGTGCGCTCAGGGATGTATATGCGTTGGAGCCAGTCGCCCCAAAGTTCAACCCTTGGTCCTCCTGTCCAATCACCTTCAATTGCAGGGATCACCCCACTAGTATCCGTCATGGCGGATTCGCCGCACTAGTCCTAGACCCAATCATCGAAGGATTTCACCTCACTCGAGTCCTTATGGACGGCGGCAGCAGCCTGAACCTGCTCTATCAGGACACCGTGCGCAAAATGGGTATAGACCCCTCAAGGATCAAACCCACAAAGACGACCTTTAAGGACATCATTCCAGGCATAGAGGCCCACTGCACAGGCTCAATTACACTGGAAGTGGTCTTCGGATCCCAGATAACTTCCGAAGTGAAGAGTTAATCTTCGATATAGTCCCGTTCCGTAGTGGTTATCACACGCTGCTCGGACCAATCGCATTTGCTAGATTCAATGCGGTACCACATTATGCATACCTCAAGCTCAAGATGCCAGGACCTCGCGGAGATATTACAGTCAATGGAAACACAAAGCGCTCTCTCCGAATAGAGGAGCACACCGCGGCCCTCGCAGCAGAAGCGCAATGCAGCCTCTCAAGGAAATCTACCAATTTGGCGTTTCAAAGCCCGGACACCTTCAAGCGTGCTCGGGGCAATCGGCAAACAGACCTCCTGACGCGACCTGAGCTCACGTAGCAATACGGCAACCACCCCAAACACAGCCCAATGGCGTTATTCGTGTCGCGCATACATAATTACGCATTAAAAATACCATGGGCACAGCTGGGGAGGGGGCACAACTACGGCACGCCCCAAAACGCGGCCTAAACCGCACCAGGGGCTTCCCGTTTGGTTATTTTTCTTTTTCTTTCAGGACTTTAATCTCTGGAAACACCGTCCGGCAGCTCTATTGCCGCACACATGATACAGCAACCAAGGCGGCAGACAACTACGTTATATAACGGAATCCCCAGGTCAATTACAGATTTCATATCATTCCTCAGCTCGCCCTTGGAAGGGACATAGTCCTACTCTTTTGCTTATTGCACTATCTGTATCACTCTGCTGTAATGCAATTTTTTAATAAACAATGCATGACATTACGACTATTATTACATTTTTGTTATATATATACATATCTATGTGTTCATTAATGACGCCTAGCAACCGTACACTCTGGTACAGCCAATGCACCAGGGGCTTATGTACCCACAATATGGTGTGAAAAGTCCAAACACTTTCACAAGTGCGCCCCCCCAAACTTATAGCGTTATATGCATCAGCTCCGAATCATGTCTTTGGTCAAATGATGGGTTTGCCCGGATCCTATGTTTTAGTACCTTACGTTCCGCTCTATCGGCTAAGGTAGAGCTAGGAGAACTACTGTGATTGTGCCCCGGTTCTGCCGGGCTGAGCACCTCAGTAGAGAAAGCTAAAACTGACTATCATGATAAGGCGAGAGACTGGTCGCTGTTCGACGAGGTTTTTCGAGTCCCTAAAGACTTATGCCGCTTAGGGCGAGGGGCCGGCTCTGTCCGGCTTACAGGCGTGTATCGGGCCCCAAATTCGGCCTTCCGAATACCAAGGGCTTCGCCGAAATTTAAAATTATAGAATTCTATGGCTAAGTCAGAGTGATCAAGCATTATTAGTCCGGTTGCCTTGTTCGTTGTGCTGAGCACCTCCCTCGAAGGACCCAAACATGGGAACAAGAGTGCTCAGGTTTATCCCGAACACCCCGGCACTCGTGGCATGGGGGCAGAAGCCGAGGACTAGCCATCACTCAGATTGGATAAACAGCCAAACAGAAGGTAATATTTTAAATTCACAAAAGCGTTGCATAGCGCATATGAAACAAGTTTTCACACATACAGGACAAAACGAGCAAGTCTCATTCAAATATTATATTTTTTGAACACTCATCCGCGATAAGACGGGAACCCGGCAGAACACCCCCGTAGTACATCTCGGGGTGGCGGTGCTCCTTGCCCTCCGGTGGCCCCTCCTTGATCAGCTTCACGGCGTCTAGCTTGACCCACTGCATTTTTACACGGGCGAAAGCCCGGCGTGCACCTTCTATGCAGACAGATTGCTTGAGGACCTCCAGCCGAGGGCAGGCATCCACAAGCCGCCACACCAGGCCGAAGAAGCTATTCGGAAGGGCGTCGCCAGGCGACAACCAGACTATGAATCCCTTCATGGCCTGATCGGCCGCCTTATGTAGCTCGGCCATCTGCTTCAGCTGGTCGCTCATTGGCACCGGATGTTCGGCCTCAGCATACTGAGACCAGAACAGCTTCTCCGCCGAGCTTGCATCCTCGGCCTGGTAGAATACTGCGGCATCAGACACACTGCGGGGCAAATCTGCGAATGCTCCTGAAGGGCTCCGGATTCGGGTAAGTAATCGGTAATTCACCTTTACATGCTTGCTTTGCACATAGAAATCCTTACCCGCCGCTATCTTCTTCATCACATCGATCTCCTGAGGGGCCTTCTGGGCCTCGGCCTTGGCACCCTTCGCGCTCTCACGGGCCGCGGCAAGCTCAGACTCTCGTGTCTTCAAGTCAAGCTCCAACGTCTCGTGCTTCTTCACGAGAGCCTAGAGCTCTTGCTGCACCTCGCCCACTCGAGCCTCGTGCCTCTCTCACTCGATGCGCTCCTTGGCCGCTGTATCTTCGGCCTTGGTCAGTGCTTGCTTCAGGGTCGCCACCTCGGTCGTGGCCCTTGGCAAAACATACAATGATCCTGTCATTTTCAAATCCCGTCATTTTTATATACATATATCTATAGATGGGGTATTACTTACCTTCGGTCTCCTCGAGCTGCCTCTTGACAAGGCCGAGCTCTTTCTTGGACCCATCGACGTCCTGCTTCAGTACGGCGACCTCCGCAGTTAGTGCGGCGGACGCCAGCAGAGAAGCCTGCATATGCATATTGACATACTTATATTAGACTCCTGCGGTATTATTTGATCCTCTGTTCGGCTTTTCTTTGTGAACACCGAACAAAGCATCAGGGGCTACTATCTATGCAGTAATACTTCTACTACATTTCAAAAACACTTACCTCGAAGTCTGTTAGAAGGCTAGTATAGGCTTTAGTCAATCCGCTCTTGGCGGACTGAACCTTCTTGATCACCGCACTCATGATAGTGCGGTGCTCCTCCTCGATGGAAGCGCTGCAAAGCGCTTCCAACATAGTGTCCGGCGCCTCTGGATGGACATTGTTCACAGGCATAGGCATCTCACCCTCCTTAGAAGGGGACCGCCTGCCCGAGCTCGGAACCATTGGAGGGTCCGGCGTGGTGGTCGGCTGAGGGCCGAACTCGGAGCTCTCGGGGACCCCGTCCCCTCGGCTCCCGGAGTCCGGAAGGTCGCCCTGAGGCACCTCCGGGACTGTTCCCCCTTGATTCGGTGCCTCTTGAAACAGCACCTCGACGTCGTCGGCTGGATGAGGGGAGGTGGTAGTCGGGACTGGATCGCTATCCATGTCCGACGAGCCCAGGGAGCCGTCCGAGGATACCTCGATATTGGCTCCGGGCGGCCTGCACAATTGAGTTCGGCGTTAGGGAAAGCAATGCGACAAAAGAATCCTATGGGTTACTTTGGTATCCGAATACTTATGACCTCCCCTGGGGCTTGGCCCTGGGCAACCACTCGTCTTCACTTTCGTCGGCGGCGGTGGAGCTGTACGGAAGGAGCGTCCTTCCCTTCTTGGACCCTCCGGCCTCCCCAGTTGGGGTGGCCTTCCTTTTCTTGTCTCCCCCAGTCGGTGGGGGAGCCCCTTCTTCCTCTTCCTCGTCTTTGGGGGAGGAGTGCGCCGCAGAGTCATCGGACGGTGAGTCCGACGACGCCTGGCGTCGGGAACTCTTTCAAGCTCCCTTGGCCTTCTTGGTCTTCTCCGACACCTTATAAGGGGCCGGAGTCAGCATATTCGTTAGAAGAGCGTCTGCGGGGCCTTCGGGCAAGGGAGCTGGACAGTCGATCTGTCCGGCCATCTTCTGACAGTCCTGTCAAAATTACGGGAGTTTAGATCCCGCATAGAGTCAATCTATATAGAAAACAAGTATCATGTGAAAGGTAAAACAGCTTACCGCACTGGCTTGGCGCTTCGCGCTGAATCCGCGATCCTCAGTAATGGGGGGAGGGACCGTGGCGCCCTTGAACATCACCCTCCAGGCATCTTCATGAGTTGTGTCGAAGAGCCTGTTCAGAGTTCGGTGCTGCGCCGGGTTGAACTCCCACAAGGTGAACTCTCGTTGTTGGCACGGGAGTATCCGGCGGACGAGCATAACCTGGACTATGTTGACGAGCTTGAGCTTCTTGTCCACCATGTTTTGAATACATGACTGGAGTCCGGTAAGCTCTTTTGAATTACCCCAGGACATGCCCTTCTCTTTCTAGGAGGTGATCCACATGGGGATGCTAGATCGGAACTCGGGGGCCGCTACCCATGCAGGGTCACGCGACTCAGTGATATAGAACCACCCCGATTGCCACCCCTTTATGGTATCCACGAAGGAGCCCTCGAGCCATGTGATGTTGGGCATCTTGCCCACCATGGCGCCTCCGCACTCTGCCTGGCAGCCACTCACTATCTTCGTCTTGACGTTGAAGGTTTTCAGCCATAGGCCAAAATGGGGCTTGATGCGGAGGAAGGCCTCGCACACGACGATAAACGCTGAGATGTTGAGGATAAAGTTCAGGCCAGATCGTGGAAATCTAGGCCGTAATAAAACATGAGCCCCCGGACGAAGGGATGGAGAGGGAATCCCAGTCTGCGGAGGAAATGGGTGAGGAATACCACCCTCTCATGGGGCTCGGGGGTGGGGATGAGCTGTCCCTCATCTGGGAGCCGGTGGGCGATGTCGTCGGGCAGGTATCCGGCTCTCCTCGGTTTCTTGATGTCTCCCTCCGTGATGGAGGAGACCATCCACTTGCCTCCCACTCCGGACATGGTTGGAGAAGGTTGCGATGGAAGTGAGAGCTTGGGCGCTAGAGCTCGAGTGTGCGGAAGCGGATGAGCAGAGGAGGAAGAAGGCGTGGATAGAAAGGTGAATCCTTATCCCTTTATATGGGCGGACAAAATTAAGCGTCCCCACTTGCCTGATAAAACTCACTTATCCCCCAAGCGCCGCAATTGATGGAGCGGTTGGGTTACCCACACCCGTATTGATGAGAATCCCGTAATAAGGGGACACGATCTCTGCTTTGACAAGACGTGTCAAAAAACTGCCTCGCATTATGTGCGGGGCTGGTTAAAAGAAACGGTTCAAATAATCATCGGGCCATGACGTAACGTCATGTTGCCAAAACAAGCTAGCGGATTAGATCTGTGAAAACATTATTCTCTCTACAGTGAAATGTGGAACCTATTTTGCAGGGTCGGACACTATCCTCGTATTCAAATTCTTCTGTAATATATTCGGAGAAGGAACCCGCCTTGCAATGCCGAAGACAACTGCTGCCAGACTCATCGTCATTGAAGCCTGGTTCAGGGGCTACTGTGGGAGTCCTGGATTAGGGGGTCTCCGGACAGCCGGACTATCTCCATTGGCCGGACTGTTAGACTATGAAGATACAAGATTGAAGACTTCGTCTCGTGTCCGGATGGGACTCTACTTGGCGTGCAAGGCAAGCTAGGAAATACGTATATGGATATCTGCTCCTTTGTAACCGACCTTCTGTAACCCTAACCCTCTTCGGTGTCTATATAAACCGAAGGGTTTTAGTCCGTAGGACAACAATCACAACATACAATCATACCGTAGGCTAGCTTCTAGGGTTTAGCCTCTCTGATCTCGTGGTAGATCTACTCTTGTAACACCCATATCATCAATATTAATAAAGCAGGACGTAGGGTTTTACCTCCATCAAGAGGGCCCGAACCTGGGTAAAACTTCGTGTCGCTTGCCTCCTATTACCATCCGGCCTAGACGCACAGTTCGGGACCCCCTACCCGAGATCCGCCGGTTTTGACACCGACAAGGGGCTTGTTTGGGGTATCTTCACCCCGACCAGTAGAGCAAAGAGTTGCTCCTCAACCTATTGAACCTACTGAAAATGAAAATGTCTACTTTGAGATTCCTTCGGGTATGATAGAAAACTTCTAGCTAATCCTTTTGCAGGAGACGGAACAATGCATCCTGATGAGCACCTAATATATGTGGATGAAGTTTGTGGATTATTTAAGCTTGTAGGTGTGCCCGATGATGTTATTAAGAAGAAGGTCTTCCCTTTATCTCTTAAGGGAGATGCATTGACATGGTATAGGCTATGTGATGATATCGGATCATGGAACTACAAACGATTGAAATTCGAATTTCATCAGAAGTTTTATCCTATGTATCTTGTTCATCGTGATCGCAATTATATATATATTTTTTGGCCTCACGAAGGATAAATAATCGCTCAAGCTTGGGGGAGGCTTAAGTCAATGTTATATTCATGCCCCAATCATGAGCTCTCAAGACAAATGATTATCCAAAAAAATTATGCTCGGCTTTCTGATAACAATCGCACCATGCTCGATACTTCTTGTGCTGGCTCTTTTATGATGAAGACTATTGAATTCAAATGGGATTTATTGGAAAGAGTTAAACGCAACTCTGAAGATTGGGATCTTGACGAAGGTAAGGATTCAGGTATGACACCTAAGTTTGATTGTGTTAAATCTTTTATGGATACCGATGTTTTCCGTAAATTTAGCACTAAATATGGACTTGACTCTGAGATAGTAGCTTCCTTCTGTGAATCCTTTGCTACTTATATTGATCTCCCTAAAGAGAAGTGGTTTAAATATCATCCTCCCATAGAAGTAAAAGTAGCTTCACCTATTAAAGTTGAAGAAAAGACCGTCACTTATAATGATCCTATTGTTCCTACTGCTTATGTTGAGAAACCACCTTTTCCTGTTAGGATAAAAGATCATGCTAAAGCTTCAACTGTGGTTCGTAAAAGCAATATTAGAACCTATACACGTCTTGAGCAAGTTAAAGTTGAATCTAATATTGCTATTGTTAAGGATCTCTTAGCTGATAATATTGATGGGCATGTTATTTATTTCTGTGATGAAACTGCTAGAATTGCTAAACCTTGTGCTACAGATAAACATAGACATGTGCTAGGCATGCATGTTATTTCTGTTAAAATAGGAGATCATTGTTATCATGGCTTGTGTGATATGGCTGCTAGTGCTAGTGCAATACCTATTGACTTATACAGAGAAATTATGCACGATATTGCACCTGCTGAGTTAGAAGATATTGATGTCACAATTAAACTTGCCAATAGAGATACTATTTCACCAATGGGAATTATTAGAGATGTTGAAGTCTTGTGTGGGAAAACTAAATATCCTGCTGATTTTCTTGTTCTTGGTTCCCCACAAGATAGCTTTTGTCCCATTATATTTGGTAGACCCTTCTTGAACATAGTTAATGCTAGGATAGATTGCGAAAAGGATGTTGTTACTATTGTTTTAGGTGACATGTCTCATGAATTTAATTTTTCTAAATTTCGTAGACAACACCATGAAGA
The DNA here is from genome assembly GCF_002162155.2 of Triticum dicoccoides. Lineage (NCBI taxonomy): Eukaryota > Viridiplantae > Streptophyta > Magnoliopsida > Poales > Poaceae > Triticum > Triticum dicoccoides. Next base: position 240,298,169 of record NC_041384.1, on the reverse strand, counting down.
GGAATTGCCTAGTAAAGATGAAATTATTGGTCTTGCTTCTATTGTCGTGCCTCCTAGTGATCCTTTAGAACAATATTTGCTAGACCATGAAAATGATATGTTTATGAATGAAAGAAGGGAAATAGATGAAGTATTCTTTAAAGAGGAACCCATCCTGAAACACAATTTGCATGTTGAAATCCTAGGGGATCCTCCTCCACCCAAGGGTGATCCCGTGTCTGAGCTCAAACTGTTACCTGATACTCTTAAATATGCTTATCTTGATGAGAAAAAGATATATCCTGTTATTATTAGTGCTAACCTTTTAGAGCATGAGGAAGAGAGATTATTGAAAACTCTAAAGAAGCACCGTGCTGCTATTGGATATTCTCTTGATGATCTTAAGGGCATTAGTCCCACACTATCTCAACACAAAAAAATTTGGAGAAAGATGCCAAACCAGTTCGTGATCACCAACGACGGCTGAATCCTAAGATGAAAGAAGTGGTAAGAAAATAAATACTAAAGGTCCTTGAGGCACGTATAATTTATCCCGTTGCTGATAGTCAGTGGGTAAGTCATGTCCATTGTGTCCCTAAAAAGGGAGGTATTACTGTCGTTCCTAATGATAAAGATGAATTTATTCCGAAAAGAATTGTTATAGGTTATAGGATGGTAATTGATTTCCGCAAATTACATAAGGTTACCAAAAAAGATCATTACCCCTTACCTTTTATTGATCAAATGCTAGAAAGAGTATCCAAACATACACATTTTTGCTTTATAGATGGTTATTCTGGTTTCTCTCAAATACCTGTGTCAGCTGATGATCAATCTAAGACCACTTTTACTTGCCCGTTCGGTACTTTTGCTTATAGACATATGCCTTTTGGTTTATGTAATGCACCTGCTACCTTCCAAAGATGCATTATGGCTATATTCTCTGACTTTTGTGAAAAGATTTGTGAGGTTTTCATGGATGATTTCTTCGTCTATGGACCCTCTTTTGATGATTGCTTAAGCAACCTTGATCGAGTTTTGCAGAGATGTGAAGAAACTAACCTTGTCTCGAATTGGGAGAAGTGCCACTTTATGGTTAATGAAGGTATTGTCTTGGGGCATAAAGTTTCTGAAAGAGGTATTGAAGTTGATAAAGCTAAGGCTGATGCTATTGAAAAGATGCCATGTCCCAAGGATATCAAAGGTATAATAAGTTTCCTTGGTCACGCTAGTTTTTATAGGAGGTTCATTAAGGACTTCTCAAAAATTTCTCAGCCTCTGACTAATTTATTACAAAAATATATACCATTTGTTTTTGATGATGATTGCATAGAAGCATTTGAAATACTTAAGAAAGCATTGATCTCTGCACCTATTGTTCAGCCACCTGATTGGAATTTACCCGTTGAAATTATGTGTGATGCTAGTGATTATGTTGTAGGTGTTGTTCTAGGGCAAAGAGTTGATAAGAAATTAAATGTTATTAAATATGCTAGTAAAACTCTAGACAATGCCCAGAGAAATTATGCTACTACTGAAAAAGAATTCTTAGTAGTTGTATTTGCTTGTGATAAGTTCAGACCTTATATTGTTGATTCTAAAGTAACTATTCACACGGATCATGCTGCTATTAAATATCTTATGGAAAAGAAAGATGCTAAACCTAGACTTATTAGATGGGTTCTCTTGCTACAAGAATTTGATTTGCATATTATTGATAGAAAGGGAGCTGAGAACCCCGTTGCAGATAACTTGTCTAGGTTAGAAAATGTCCTTGATGACCCACTGCCTATTGATGACAGCTTTCCTGATGAACATTTAAATGTCATAAATGCCTCTCGTACTGCTCCATGGTATGCTGGTTATGCTAATTATATTGTTGCTAAATTTATACCACCTAGTTTCACATACCAGCAAAAGAAAAAGTTTTTCTATGATTTGAGGCATTACTTTCGGGATGACCCACATCTTTATAAAGAAGGAGTAGATGGTTTTATTAGACGTTGTGTACCTGAGCATGAACATGAACATATCCTACGCAAGTGTCACTCCGAAGCTTATGGAGGACACCACGCTGGAGATAGAACTGCACATAAGGTATTGCAATCCGGTTTTTATTGCCCTACTCTCTTCAAGGATGCCCGTAAGTTTGTTGTATCTTGTGATGAATGTCAAAGAATTGGTAATATTAGTAGACGTCAAGAAATGCCTATGAATTATTCACTTGTTATTGAACCATTTGATGTTTGGGGCTTTGATTATATGGGACCTTTTCCTGCCTCCAATGGATACACACACATTTTTTAGTTGTTGTTGATTACGTTACTAAGTGGGTAGAAGCTATTCCAACTAGTAGTGCTGATCATAACACCTCTATTAAGATGCTTAAAGAAGTTATTTTTCCGAGGTTTGGAGTCCCTAGATATTTAATGACTGATGGTGGCTCGCATTTTATTCATGGTGCTTTCCGTAAAATGCTTGCTAAATATGATGTTAATCATAGAATTGCATCTCCTTATCACCCACAGTCTAGTGGTCAAGTAGAATTGAGCAATAGAGAACCCAAATTAATTTTACAAAAGACTGTTAATAGATCTAGAAAGAATTGGTCCAAGAAACTTGATGATGCATTATGGGCCTATAGAACTGCATATAAATGTCTCTGTATAAAATGGTTTATGGAAAAGCATGTCACTTACCTCTCGAACTAGAACATAAGGCTTATTGGGTTGTTAAAGAGCTCAATTATGATTTCAAATTTGTCGGTGAGAAGAGGTTATTTGACATTAGCTCACTTGATGAATGGAGAACCCAAGCCTATGAAAATGCCAAATTATTTAAAGAAAATGTTCAAAGATGCCATGACAAAAGAAAACAAAAGCGTGAGTTTAATGAAGGTGATTATGTATTGCTATACAACTCTCGTTTAAGATTTTTTGCAGGAAAACTTGTCTCTAAATGGGAAGGTCCTTATGTTATCGAGGAGGTCTATCGTTCCGGTGCCATAAAAATCAACAACTTTGAAGGCACAAATCCGAAGGTGGTGAATGGTCAAAGAATTAAACATTATATCTGAGGTAATCCTATAAATGTTGAAACCAATGTTATTGAAACCGTAACCCTGGAGGAATACATTAGGGACACCTTACGGAATGTTTCAGACTCCGAAGAGGAATAGGTATGTGGTACGGTAAGTAAAACGACTCTAAAACAGTTCTAATGGCAATTTTCCTCCGTTTTGGAATATTTAGAAAAATAGAAAAATAAGAAGCAGTCCGGGAAGGACACGAGGGCTCCACGAGGGTGGAGGACGCGCCCCCTGCCTCGTGGGCACCTCGTGCGCTCTCTGGACTCCGTTTTCTTGCACGATACGTAATTTGCTCGGTAAAAATTCATTATATAATCTCCCGAAGGTTTTGACCACCGTATAACGCAAAAATCCTCTATTCTTGTTTCGAGTTGTTTTCTGCCAGGGTTGTCAACGCCAAGCATCATGTCATCTCCCTCCTCCTCCAACAATGGGGGAAACGATGCTTGGCTAATGAAGATAGAGATGAAGAGAGAAGAACCCATGGAGATCAACAAGGATGAAGGGATCAAGAAGGCCACGGAGGACCAAGTTTCAGCAACAGAAGACATCCTTCAACTTGATCACAATCTTCTTACCCCAACTGAGATCGAAGCTTTCAAGATGATTGAGTTAGCTCGTATACAAAACAAATATCTCACACGTGAAAATATTTTGTTGAAGGAGCATATCATTGCACTCAAGGGCATTATCCGCAAGTTGGAAGATCTCCTACGCTCAATGTGCGACTATCCACCATCACCAACAACTCCTTCACCGGCAAAAGAGATATAATCACATGGGTATGGGCACTCCCCTTGGCAGCTGCCAAGCTTGGGGGAGTGCCCTGGTATCATATCACCATCACTTTTATCTTTACCGCTTTTCTTAGTTCGATCCTTTCGATAATATTTTGATCTAGTAGAATAAAAGTTCTTAGTATGATCTAGTTGTGAGTTTTGCTTTATGATCCCTCTATGTAATCGAGTCCATGAGCTATATATAATAAAGATTAGTGTTGAGTCCAGGGCTTGATTATCTTGCTATGATCTTGAGGGAATAAAAGAAAGAGAAAGAATAAAAAGGAAATAAAAGAGATCATATGGATCTTATGGAGAGTAATGAGCTCACATATAAAAAGTATGATGAATAAAAGTTCTTGAGAGTTGACAAACATGGTTTTGGTCATCATTGCAATTAATAGGAAGTAATAAAGAAAGAGAGGTCCTCACATATAAATATACTATCTTGGACATCTTTTATGATTGTGAGCACTCATTAAAATATGACATGCTAAAGAGTCGACGTTGGACAAGGAAGCCAACATAATGGGTTATGTTTTCTTACATCTGAGATAAATTATATTGTCATGGACCATCCAACATGATTGATCTTGCCTTTCCCCCTCATGCTAGCAAAATTCTTTGCACCAAGTAGAGATACTAAGTGTGCTTCCAAACACCCTTAAACCAGTTTTGCCATGAGAGTCCACCATACCTACCTATGGATTGAGTAAGATCCTCCAAGTAAGTTGTCATTGGTGCAAGCAATAAAAATTTCTCTCTAAATATGTACGACTTATTAGTGTGGGAGAAATAAGCTTTATACGATCGTGTGATATGGAAGAAATAAAAGCGACGGACTGCATAATAAAGGTCCATATCACAAGTGGCAATATAAAGTGATGTTCTTTCGCATTAAGATTTTGTGTATCCAACCATAAAAGCGCATGACAACCTCTGCTTCCCTCTGCGAAGGGCCTATCTTTTACTTTTATCTCTTACCTTACAAAAGTTTCTTGGTGTTCCTCACCATTCCTTTTTACATTTTATCTTTTGGCAAGCACAACATGTTGGAAAGATCCTGGTATATATGGCTAATTGGATGTGAGTTTTCATGAACTATTATTGTTGACAATACCCTTGAGGTAAAACATTGGGAGGCAAAACTATAAACCCCTATCTTTCTCTGTGTCTGATTAAAACTCCATACACATAAGTATTTCATGAGTGTTAGCAATTGTGAAAGACTATATGATAGTTGAGTATGTGGACTTGCTGAAAAGCTCTTATATTGACTCTTTCCTATGTTATGATAAATTGCAATTGCTTCAATGACTGATATTACAGTTTGTTAGTTTTCAATGAAGTTTATGATTCATACTTGAAATTGTGATTGAATAGTTACTCCTGCGTAAGAAATCATATGACAATAATTATATAAGTTACTATTCTAAGAATGATCATGATGCCCTCATGTCCGTATTTTATTTTTATCGACACCTCTATCTCTAAACATGTGGACATATTTTTCGATTCCGGCTTTCGCTCGAGGACAAGCGAGGTCTAAGCTTGGGGGAGTTGATACGTCCATTTTGCATCATGCTTTTATATCGATATTTATTGCATTATGGGCTGTTATTACACATTATGTCACAATACTTATGCCTATTCTCTCTTATTTTACAAGGTTTACATAAAGAGGGAGAATGCCGGCAGCTAGGATTTTGGGCTGGAAAAGGAGCAAATATTAGAGACCTATTCTGCACAGCTCCAAAAGTCCTAAAACTTCACGGAAGTCATTTTTAGATTATATAAAAAATACTGAGCGCAAGAAGTTCCGGAGGGGGGCCACACCGTGCCCGCGAGGGTGGGGGGCGCGCCCTACCCCCCTGGGCGCGCCCCCTGCCTCGTGGGCCCCCTGGTGGCCCTCCGATGCCCATCTTCTGCTATATGGAGTCTTTCGATGAGGAAAAAATTGTAAGCCAGCTTTCGGGACGAGACTCTGCCGCCACAAGACAGAACCTTGGCGGAACCAATCTAGGTCTCCGGCGGAGCTGTTCTGCCAGGGAAACTTCCCTCTGGGAGGGGGAAATAATCGCCATCATCATCACCAATGCTCCTCTCATTGGGAAAGGGCAATCTCCATCAACATCTTCACCAGCACCATCTCTTCTCAAACCCTAGTTCATCTCTTGTATCCAATTCTTGTCTCTAAGTTTGGGATTGGTACCTGTGGGTTGCTAGTAGTGTTAATTACTCCTTGTAGTTGATGCTAGTTGGTTTATTTGGTGGAAGATCATATGTTCAGATCCTATATGCATATTAATACCCCTCTGATTATGAACATGAATATGCTTTGTGAGTAGTTACATTTGTTCCTGAGGACATGGGAGAAGTCTTGCTATTAGTAGTCATGTGAATTTGGTATTCGTTCGATATTTTGATGAGATGTATGTTGTCTCTCCTCTAGTGGTGTTATGTGAACGCCGACTACATGACACTTCACCATTATTTGGGCCTAGAGGAAGGCATTGGGAAGTAATAAGTAGATGATGGGTTTCTAGAGTGACAGAAGCTTAAACCCTAGTTTATGCGTTGCTTCGTAAGGGGCTGATTTGGATCCATATGTTTCATGCTATGGTTAGGTTTACCTTAATACTTTTGTTGTAGTTGCGGATGCTTGCAATAGAGGTTAATCATAAGTGGGATGCTTGTCCAAGTAAGGACAGTACCCAAGCACCGGTCCACCCACATACCGAATTATCAAAGTACCGAACGTGAATCATATGATCGTGATGAAACCTAGCTTGACGATAATTCCCATGTGTCCTCGAGAGCGCTTTTCTCTATATAAGAATTTGTCCAGGCTTGTCCTTTGCTACAAAAAGGATTGGGCCACCTTGCTGCACATTATTTACTTTTGTTACTTGTTTCTCGTTACCAATTATCTTATCACAAAACTATCTGTTACCTATAATTTTAGTGCTTGCAGAGAATACCTTGCTGAAAACCGCTTATCATCTCCTTCTGCTCCTCATTGGGTTCGACACTGTTACTTATAGAAAGGACTACGATAGATCCCATATACTTGTGGGTCATCAAGGACACTGTGCACGCTGGCGCCTGCCTGGCACCTGCCTGGCCTTGGTCGTCATGGCTTGCGTCACAGAAATCTCGCGAGGTGCCCCTTGCCTTGATCTCTCCGCCCCTCGCGAGCCAGCCTGGTGAGGCTGCTCCCGAGGAGGTCTTGCATCGTCCGCCTTGCGAGGCTCGGCCCCTCGCTAGGGTCTTGAGTGTTTGCTGGTGAAGATGGGATGTATGGGGCCGCTGGTGGAGCCAGGCCGTGGGCTGCAGGCAGGCAAGTCTGGGGACCCCCTTTCCCAGGACGCCGACAGTAGCCCCCGGGCCCGAGGGATGCTCGGACTTGGCTTCGAGACGAAACCAAGGGGCAAGTTCGGAGCACCGCGGGCCCCAACAGCATGCGGCCTCAGTTGACTCGTGGCAATTGATGGGACATGGGCGTCTCCACTTCCCCATGCTGCCTTGGCAACTGCCCGACTGACAAAGGAGTGACGCGGGCTATATTTATCTACATTGCCTTCCTTCGTCTCGCTCCAGATCCCTGTTCTTTCCCTTCGCTTCCAGAGACTCCAGATCCGCCTAGATCCTCCTTCGAGCTTGCCGTAGAGGGCGCCCAAGAAAGCTCGGGCCACTTCCTCGTCGTCTCGGTACGAGCCGACGCTCGATGTGCCAAGCGTTTTGGAGAGGAACCTTGCCGCCGTGCTCCTGATGACAGCGGAGGGTGATAAGAAGAGGAAGACTGTGCTCCGGGCTGGCTCGGACGAGCCAGAGGCCTCAGGTAGCACCTTCTACCCCTTCTTCATGAGCAGCATCGTCGCCGGGCTGGTTCCCCCTTCTCCGACTTCTTCTACTCCATCCTTAGCCATTACAAGATCCACGCTCTCCATCTTCATCACAACTCCATCCTCCTCCTATCGATCTTTGCCTTCTACTGCGAGGTGTATGTTGGGGTGATGCCATCCGTGGCGCTACTGCGCCCCTTATTCTTCCTCCGGATCAAAGAGGGCCACTGCTCTGGGTGCGTTGGCTTCGTTGCGGCCAACAAGACCAACTCCATCTCGAAGGACGGGAAGAAGACCGAGGGCTTCAGGGGCAAGTGGGTCTTGATGGACGCCAAGCGCGCCCACCTCCGGCTGGTGCTGCCGACGGAGATGCCTATTGTTGGAAATATGCCCTAGAGGCAATAATAAAGTGGTTGTTATTATATTTCCTTGTTCATGATAATTGTCTATTGTTCATGCTAATTGTCTATTGTTCATGCTATAATTGTGTTATTCGGAAATCATAATACATGTGTGAATACATAGACCACAACATGTCCCTAGTGAGCCTCTAGTTGACTAGCTCGTTGATCAATAGATGGTTACGGCTTCCTGACCATGAACATTGGATGTCGTTGATAACGGGATCACATCATTGGGAGAATGATGTGATGGACAAGACCCAATCTTAAGCGTAGCACAAGATCATGTAGTTTGTTTGCTAAAGCTTTTCTAATGTCAAGTATCATTTCCTTAGACCATCAGATTGTGCAACTCCCAGATACCGTAGGAATGCTTTGGGTGTACTAAATGTCACAACGTATCTGGTTGGCTATAAAGGTACACTATAGGTATCTCCGAAAGTGTTTGTTGGGTTGGCACGAATCGAGACTAGGATTTGTCACACCGTATGACCGAGAGGTATCTCTAGGCCCACTCGGTAATGCATCATCATAATGAGCTCAATGTGACTAAGGAGTTGGTCACGGGATCATGCAAAGTGACTTGCCGGTAACGAGATTGAACGAGGTATTGGGATACCGGCGATCGAATCTCGGGCAAGTAACATACCGATGGACAAAGGGAATTGTATACGGGATTGATTGAATCCTCGACATCGTGGTTCATCCGATGAGATCACCGTGGAACATGTGGGAGCCAACATGGGTATCCAAATCCCGCTATTGGTTATTGACAAGAGAGATGTCTCAGTCATGTCTACATGGTTCCCTAACCCATAGGGTCTACACACTTAAGGTTCGGTGGCGCTAGAGTTGTTATTGGAATTAGTATGCGGTTACTGAATGTTGTTCGGAGTCCCGGATGAGATCCCAGACGTCACAAGGAGTTCCAGAATGGTTTGGAGGTGAAGATTTATATATGGGAAGTCATCATACGACCACCGGAAGTATTCGAGGGTTTGCCGGTATTGTACCGGGACCACCGAAGGGGTTCCGGGGTCCACCGGGAGGGTCCACCTGCCCCGGAGGGCCCTATGGGCTGTATGTGGAAGGGAACCGGCCCCTAAGTGGGTTGGGCGCCATCCCTCCTAGGGCCCATGCACCTAGGGTTTGGGGGAAACCCTAAAGGGGGGCGCCTCCCTTGGATTGGGGAGCAAGCCCCCTCCCCTTGGCCGCCGCCCCCCCTCTAGGTCTCATCTAGAGGGGCTGGCCCCCTTCCCCCTTCGCCCTATAAATAGAGGGTAGGATGGAGGGCAGCAGCACCTCATCCAAGGCGCAGCCCTCCCCCTCTCCAACACCCCCTCCTCCTCCGTTGAGCTTGGCGAAGCCCTACCGGAGAACTGCAAGCTCCACCACCACGCCGTTGTGCTGCCGGAGTTCTTCCCCAACTTCTCCTGCCCCCTTGCTGGATTAAAAAGGAGGAGGCGTCCCCGTGCTGCATGTGTGTTGAACGCGGAGGCACCATTGTTCGGTGCTTAGATCGGAATCAACCGCGATCTGAATCGCTGCGAGTACAACTCCTTCATCTGTGTTCTTGTAACGCTTCCGCATCGTGATCTTCAAGGGTATGAAGATACACCCCCTCTCTCTTGTTGCTAATCTCTCCATAGATTGATCTTGGTGATGCGTAGAAAATTTTAATTTCTGCAACGATCCCCTACACCTGTGTCCCATGAGGGATTGCTTCGCGTGAAGCTCACCGACTCCCGGGGGCGCAGGTGTTGGAGAGGATGATTGTCGACCTGAGGCCTGGTGATTCAAGGGCGGCGAAGTGTACAGGGTCCATGATCATCAAAGAATTCAGGAAGCAGTGCATGGCTCCCCTCTAGTCGCGCCCGCACCCTTTGTGGAAGCTTGGAGACGAAGGGGACGACCCCCGCCTGCGCCCGGAGGCCCTTTCTGACGAGGAGCTGCACTTGTCCCTCCGCTCCTTGGTTGGAGACGACCAAGGGTACCCACCGGACTCCTTTGTTCCGTTGTACCGCCGTCAGGATGGGGCGAAGGTTATCGCCACTGTACCTATCTTTGACGAGCATGGGCTCGTGCCGCCTGCGCCCTTGAACATCCCGGAGACGACGACTCCGGTGGACGTGTCTTCCGATGAGTCTCGGGCGGAGGAGGAGCGCGACTCGGAGGCGACCCGTGAAGGGGCGGGGGAGACCTCCCCTTTGCGCAAGGCCAACATCCTCTGCACCCTACCTGTTGACGATGATGAGGCTGATGTCCTCTTGGAAAGGAGGGAGCTGCATGTAGCCGGTGGCTCCTCGAGGTCCAAAGCTAGTCCTCGGAGGAGGTCCCCGGCTGCGATTCTGACGAGAGGGAGGTCAGCGCTGATTTACCGAGATGACGCCCCTGTTCTGATGCTGCGCGGAGCTGCCTCCAACCCACCTGCTACTTCTTCTTCTATTCCTGGTGCTTGCGCGCCCGCGCCTCACGCAAAGCTTTCAGGCTTCAAGCTTAGGAAGCAGAGAGATTACACTGCGGTGGACCAGTAAGTACTCTTGTCCTATCTTGTTCCTGCTTCTACTACTGATTCTTGACGCTTCTCCGTTGCGCAATTAGGCCGATGCCCGCGGCGAAGAAGAGGAAGGAGGAAGCGGCGGTACTGCTCGGGACCAAATCGCCTGTAGCGGTCGCACCCTCCTCCACGGGGAAGGGCAGTGAGAGCACTCGCGCTTCCCCGGCCCGATCGTTCTCGTGAGACTTGGGGGCGCATCCTCCGGACGAGGCAACCCCCATAGCCCGCCGGCTCTGGAGGTGCCAACGTCTGGCTCGGTTGCTGGGGTCCCTCAAGTTTAGGAGCTCCTAGCCTCTTAGGCCATGGTGACGACACTGTCTACTCCTCCTTCCGCCGCACTTCTGACCTTGGATCCTTTCTCCTCCCCTGACATCCTAGAGCGCGCTCTCTCCACGCTGACCTTGCTACGAAAGGATCTTCAAGGCATCGACCGTTACCTGGCGACCGGGCGCCTGGAGCTGATTTCTGGCTGGCTTCACTCTGATGCGTCGGGGCGGCATTGAGCCAAGCTGCGACGACCTCCGAGAAGGACAAGCAGGCTGCCGCCCAAGCCATGGCTGCTTGTGAGGTGGCGTGAAAGATGCTAGGGCCGCCCAGGATCGCTGTCAGTCACTCAAGGTCGAGCTGGAGACAATGCGCAACGAGCGTGTGGCCAAGGCGCGAGGCCGCAAGGCGGAGGAGGAGAAGATGAAGGCCCGGGAGGACGCCTTCAGGGGTCGCGACACCGAGTTGGAGTAGTTGGGGAAGGCGCAGCTGCGGAGCGCAGCCGGCTGGAGAAGCTGAAGCAGAAGATGGAAGCGGAGAAAGCCAAGCTTGACGCCATGGTGAAGGTCCTGGCCGAGGACCGCGCGGCCTTCAAGTCCCTCGAGGAGAGGTCCCGCGTGGAAGTGCGGGCACTCTACGAGAAGGGCTTGGAGGAGCCGCTAGCCACCATCGATGATGGCCCCACCCAGCTGCTTCCTCATCTGGTCGGGGCGCTTCAGGAGGTCGTGGGTGGAATCGACCCCTTGGTGGAAAGAGAAGCCCGCACACTTTCCTCGGCCACCCTAACGCGCTTCTTGAGCCACCTCTATCTTCGTGATCCTGCCGCCAACCTCGACGAGTTGATGGAGCCTATGGATGGCGAGCGCTATGTAGCTACTTCTGAAGCCGTGAAGGGCTAGGTGGAGGCTCTGCTGAAGAAGTTCCGCGCCTTTGACCCTGCGCCCCCAACTGGTGACGCTGCTAAACCTGCAACTCCAGCTGGCGGCTCAGGTGGGGGCGGCATCATCGTCGAAGGGACGCCTCTTGCAAGCGACGGCAGCGTCCAGGGATGATGTGATGACTTGCCGGCGGCTCCTTTTCCTGCTTTGCTTCTACAACATGAACCATGCCTCGTGGAGGAGTTTAAACTTGTGCTTGGTATTCGAGAAACAGTATGTCTTGTAATATTTGTTTGAAATTCCGCGATTTCCTTTCCGTTTGCTTTGGTGTTTTGCGTCGGCAGGGGCCGACCCCGCACATACCTCAGCCGCCGTTGGGCCGTCCGGATCACCAGGACAGACCAAGGAGTGAGGGGCTATGTGGCTAGTTAGGCTCCTGAGTTGCGATGCTCCGGAGTCCCCCTTGACGCACAAATAGCTTATAGAAAGGAGATGCGAGAGTAGGCCTAGTGTTCTACGTCAGCAGGGCCCGACCCCAAACATACCTCAGCCGCCATTGGACCATCCAGATCACCAGGACGGACCAAGGAGTAAGGGGCTACGTGGCCAGTTAGGCTCCTCAGTCACAATGCTCAAGAGTCCCCCTTGACGTCCAAATGATCTTCATACCTTGGCTTTGCTTGGGAGGTCGCGCCACGACCAGGTCCGAGGGACCTGGCAGGGTGGCGTACGCTTGGGCGTGACCCGCGCGCAGCCCCCGTGCCCAGCCCCCTCGCGCGACTCTCCCGAGGGGAGGTGTTGCGATGTGGCCAGACACTGATCTCAGAGGCTCCCTGAGGTTGTTACGGCCATGAGGCCGCCCTCAGTTGTTTATCACCAGCGCGGTGCATAGCGCTTCCGCACTTGCACGGGCATAGCCGCTCCTCGGCAGTGTGCACTGCCAACACGGAGCATGGTGCTTTGATAACCCATAAGTATAGGGGATCAATTGTAGCCTCTTTCGATAAGTAATAGTGTCGAACCCAACGAGGAGTTAAAGGTAGAACAAATATTCCCTCAAGTTCTATCGACCACCGATACAACTCTACACACGCTTAACCTTCGCTTTACCTAGAACAAGTATGAAACTAGAAGTACTTTGTAGGTGTTGTTGGATAGGTTTTCCAGATAATAAAGAGCACGTAAATAAAAAGTAGGGGCTGTTTAGATGAAGACACAACTAAGTTATTTTTAGTCGAGAGCTTGTTGTCACGAGAAAGTTATTTGTCCCTAGGCAATTGATAACTAGACCGGTAATCATTATTGCAATTTTATTTGAGGGAGAGGCATAAGCTAACATACTTTCTCTTCTTTGATCATATGCACTTATTATTGGAACTCTAGAAAGAATCTGCAACTACTAAAGATCATTAAGGTAAAACCCAACCATAGCATTATAAGGCTTCAAGTCCTCTTTATTCCCATACGCAAACAAACTACTTACTCGGGTCTGTGTTTCTATCACTCACGCCACCCACCATAAGCAAATCATGAAAATATTGCAAACCCTATAGCGGGGATCCCTCACGCTTGCGCGACATGGAGAGCACCATAGGATAGCACCAATAACAAAACATGCAAATCAAACCAATCACGATCGTCAATTAACCCATAGGACAAAACGGATCTACTCAAACATCATAGGATAGCCATACATCATTGGAAAATAATATATAGCATTAAGCACCATGTTTAAGTAGAGATTACAGCGAGTAAAAGAGGGATTACACCATTGCATAGAGGGTGGAAGATTTGGTGATGATGGCGGTGAAGTTGTTGGTGTAGATTGCGGTGATGATGATGGCCCCGGCGGTGTTCCGGCTCCACCGAGAGAGAGGGGGGAGAGCCCCCTTCTTCTTATTCTTCTTATTCCTTGACCTTCTCCCTAGATAGGAGAAGGGTTTCCCCTCTGGTCATGGCCTCCATGGTGGCGGAGGGGTGAGAGCCCCTCCGAGATTGGATCTCTCTCTGTCTCTCTCTGTTTCTGCCTTGGCTGATTCTGCCCTTTCACCGTTTCTTAAATTCCCGGAGATCCGTCACTCCGATTGGGCAGAATTTTGGATACGATTTTTATCCGGATATTGGCTTTTTTGCGGCGAAAGAAGGGCACCAACCCCCTTACGGGGTGGCCACGAGGTCCCGAGGCACGCCTGACCACCTGGGGTGCGCCCCCCTGCCTCGTGGCCCCCTCGGGCATCGTCTCGCATTGATTCTTCTTCCCAAAAATCACATATATTCCAAAAAAAATCTTCGTCAGTTTTTATCCCGTTTGGACTCCGTTTGATATGGATTTTCTACAAAAGAAAAAACATGCAAAAAATAGGAACTGGCACTGGGCACTGGATCAATATGTTAGTCCCAAAAATAGTATAAAAAGTTGCCAAAAATATGTAAAAGTTGTATAATATTGGCATGGAACAATAAAAATTTATAGATACGATGGAGACGTATCAGCATCCCCAAGCTTAATTCCTGCTCATCCTCAAGTAGGTAAATGATAAAAAGATAATTTTTGATGTGGAATGCTACCTAGCATAATCTTGATCATGTAATCTAATCATGGCATGAATATTAAGACACGAGTGATTCAAAGCAGTAGTCTATCATTTGACATTAAGACAATAATACTTCAAGCATACTAATAAATCAATCATGTCTTTTCAAAATAACATGGCCAAAGAAAGTTATCCCTACAAAATCATATAGTCTGGCTATGCTCCATCTTCACCACACAAAATATTCAAATCATGCACAACACCGATGACAAGCCAAGCAATTGTTTCATACTTTTGACGTTCTCAAACCTTTTCAACTTTCACACAATACATGAGCATGAGCCATGGACATAGCACTATAGGTGGAATAGAATATGATGATGGAGGTTGTGTGGAGAGACAAAAAGGAAGAAAGTCTCACATCGATGCGGCTAATCAATGGGCTATGGAGATGCCCATAAATTGATGTTAATGCGAGGAGTAGGGATTGCCATGCAATGGATGCACTAAGAGCTATAAGTGTATGAAAGCTCAAACTGAAACTAAGCGGGTGTGCATCCAACTTGCTTTCTCATGAAGACCTCAGGCATTTGAGGAAGCCCATCATCGGAATATACAAGCCAAGTTCTATAATGAAAATTCCCACTAGTATATAAAAGTGATAACTCAAGAGACTCTCTATATGAAGAACATGGTGCTACTTTGAAGCACAAGTGTGGTAAAAGGATAGTAACATTGCCCCTTTTTTTCTTTTTTATTTCTTTTTTTGGCGGGCTTCTTTGGCCCCCTTTTTTCATATAGGCTTATTTGGCCTCTCTTTTTTTCTTTTTTTTCATGGGGAAATGCTCTAATAATGATGATCATCACACTTTTATTTACTTACAACTCAATATTACAACTCGATACTAGAACAAAGATATGACTCTATATGAATGCCTCTGGCGGTATACCGGGATGTGAATGATCTAGCATAGCAATGACATCAAAAAACGGACAAGCCATGAAAACATCATGCTAGCTATCTTACGATCATGCAAAGCAATATGGCAATAAATGCTCAAGTCATGTATATGATGATGATGGAAGTTGCATGGAAATATATCTCGGAATGGCTATGGAAATGCCATAATAGGTAGGTATGGTGGCTTTTTTGAGGAAGATATAAGGAGGCTTATGTGTGATAGAGTGTATCATATCACGGGGTTTGGATGCACCGGCGAAATTTGCACCGACTCTCAAGGTGAGAAAGGGCAATGCATGTTACCGAAGAGGCTAGCAATGATGTAAGGGTGAGAGTGCGTATAATCCATGAAATCAACATTAGTCATAAAGAAATCACATACTTATTGCAAAAATCTATTAGTCATCAAAACAAAGTACTACGCGCATGCTCCTAGGGGGATAGATTGGTAGGAAAAGACCATCGCTCGTCCCCGACCGCCACTCATAAGGAAGACAATCAATAAATACCTCATGCTCCAACTTCATTACATAACGGTTCACCATACATGCATGCTACGGGAATCACAAAATTCAACACAAGTATTTCTACAATCCACAACTACCCACTAGCATGACTTTAATATCACCATCTTTATATCGCAAAACTATTGCAAGGAATCAAACATATCATATTCAGTGATCTACAAGTTTTATGTAGGATTTTATGACTAACCGTGTGAATGACCAATTCCCGTCATCTCTATAAATAGATATAAGTAAAGCAAGACAGTTTAATTCTTTCCACAAAAGATATATCGATGATCTAACAAATATAAGTGAAGCAAAAGAGCATTCTACAAATGGCGGTTTTCTATGTGAAGAGAAACAGGCAATCCAAACTTCAAAAGATATAAGTGAAGCACATGAAGCATTCTATAAATCAACCAAGGAGTATCTCATACCAGCATGGTGCATAAAGGAAAAGTGAAAACTAAATGCAAAAGATGCTCCAAGATTTACGCATATCATCCCCAAGCTTGATTGCTTGGGAGTCCTTGAATATTACCTTGGTGTGCCTCGGGCATCTCCAAGCTTAGGCTCTTGCCACTCCTTATTCCTTCATCCATCGTGATCTCTCCCAAAAACTGAAAACTTCAATCACACAAAACATAACAAAAAGTTCGGTAAGATCCGTTAGTACACTAAAGCAAATCACTACTCTAAGTACTGTTGCAAGCCAATTAATATTTTTTGCATTTTAGCTACTGTAATATAACTTTTCCATGGCTTTATCCACTGATAGAAATTGATAGTTTCATCAACATGCAAACTATGCATCAAAAACAGAATATGTCTTAAACAGGACAGTCTGTAGTAATCTGAACATTCACCATACTTCTGTTACTCCAAAAATTCTGAAAACATTAGGAAAAATAAAAATTTTGTATGGAAAGACAGTGCAAAAAGTTTCAAAACCGTTTGACGTTCTAGTAAAAAATGTAAAATCGCGCACTACAGCCAAAGTTTCTGTTCTGCACCGCACAAACCAACAAGCAATGTAAACATCCTAAAGGCAAATCTTGCCACATTATTTTTATAATACAATGAAATTGTACAAGGGGGTAATTATTTTTGTTGAACAGTTTATGTAATCAAGATTCACAAAGTTTCCGTGAGCATGAACAAAGTTCAAGGAGCTCCCCCGATTCAACAATGCTTGTCTCTCTCACTTTCACTTTCCTTATTGAAAAGTTTTGGGTTCCCCTCTTTATTTTTTTTAAACTATATAAAAGCACTCAACAAAAATAAATAACTATCTAAAACTTCCGGGTTGTCTCCCTGGCAGCACTTTCTTTAAAGCCATTAAGCTAGGCATATAGTTCTTAAGTAATGGATCCACCCAGATCCCAAGGTATATCGAAGCCAATTTTAATTAACAATGATTTGTGATTTAGTAGTGAGCACAAAGTAACATATGTCATGCAACAACAAAGTCTAACTCTCTTCCTATGCATCGGCATGTCATAAAATAACAATTCATGCACACAAAGTAAAGGCCAATGCATAGTATAAACAATTTCTTGCAATTTTATCATATTGGAAACATGGAGAGGCGGAGATGTAGTTCCTCTCTCATAATAATTGCAAGTAGGAGCAGAAAGCACATGCATGTTATATATATCAAAATCATCATGTGTAGTATTCAAACGCAAACCATCAATATAATCCTTAATAAGGGCAAATGAGGGAGTCCTGGATTAGGGGGTCTCCGGACAGCTGGACAATATCCTTTGGTCGGACTGTTGGACTATGAAGACACAAGATTGAAGACTTCGTCCCGTGTCCGGATGGGACTCCACTTGGCGTGCAAGGCAAGCTAGGAAATACGGATATGTATATCTCCTCCTTCGTAACCGACCTTGTGTAACCCTAGCCCCCTCCGGTGTCTATATAAACCGGAGGGTTTTAGTCCGTAGGACAACACACAATCATACCATAGGCTAGCTTTTAGGGTTTAGCGTCTCTGGTCTCGTGGTAGATCAACTCTTGTACTACTCATACTATCAAGAATAATCAAGTAGGACGTAGGGTTTTACCTCCATCAAGAGGGCCCGAACCTGGGTAAAACATCATGTCCCCTGCCTCCTATTACCATCCGCCTTAGACGCACAGTTCGGGATACCCAAAAGTGCCTCCCGCGGCCGAATCTAAAAGATTTCTAGAAGCAAAATTCAATCCGGCATAAAAAATTTGTATAATCATCCACAAATTCAAACCATGAGTAGGGCAATTACGTATCATTAATTTCATTCTCTCCCAAGCTTGTGCAACATGTTCATGATCAAGTTGCTTAAAATTCATAACATCGTTCCTAAGAGAGATGATCTTAGCGGGAGGAAAATACTTAGAGATAAAAGCATCTTTGCACTTGTTCCATGAATCAATACTATTCTTAGGCAAAGACGAAAACCAAGCTTTAGCACGATCTCTAAGCGAAAAAGGAAATAGCTTCAATTTAACGACATCATTATTGACATCTTTTTTCTTTTGCATATCACATAAATCAATGAATCTATTCAAATGAGTAGCGGCATCTTCACTAGGAAGGCCAGCGAATTGATCTTTCATAACAAGATTCAACAAAGCAGTATTAATTTCACAAGATTCAGCATCGATAAGAGGAGCAATCGGAGTGCTAAGGAAATCATTATTATTGGTATTGGTGAAGTCACACAATTTGGTAGTATCTTGAGCCATCGCGACAAACAAGCAATCTAACACACGAGCAAACAAAAGCAAACGGGCAAAAAGAGGCAAATAGAGAGGGAGGATAGAGAGAGAGGGCGAATAAAACGGCAAGGGTGAATTGGGGGGAGAGGAAAACGAGAGGCAAATGGCAAATAATGTAATGCGAGAGATAGGGATTGTGATGGGTACTTGGTATGTTGACTTTTTGCGTAGACTCCCCGGCAACGGCGCCAGAAATCCTTCTTGCTACGTCTTGAGCTTGTGTCAAAACCGGCGGATCTCGGGTAGGGGGTCCCGAACTGTGCGTCTAGGCCAGATGGTAACAGGAGGAAGGGGACACGATGTTTTACCCAGGTTCGGGCCCTCTTGATAGAGGTAAAACCCTACGCCCTGCTTGATTGATATTGATGATATGGGTAGTACACGAGTAGATCTACCACGAGATCAGAGAGGCTAAACCCTAGAAGCTAGCCTATGGTATGATTGTATGTTATGGTTGTTGTCCTACGGACTAAAGCCCTTCGGTTTATATAGACACCGGAGAGGGTTAGGGTTACACAAGGTCGGTTACAAAGGAGGAGATATCCATATCCGTACTGCCTAGCTTGCCTTCCACGCCAAGTAGAGTCCCATCCGGACACGAGACGAAGTCTTCAATCTTGTATCTTCATAGTCTAACAGTCCGACCAATGGAGATAGTCCAGCTGTCCGAAGACCCCCTAATCCAGAACTCCCTCAGTAGCCCCTGAACCAGGCTTCAATGACGATGAGTCCGGCGCGCAGTATTGTCTTCGGCATTGCAAGGCGGGTTCCTTCTCCGAATACATCATAGAAGAATTTGAATACGAGGATAGTGTCCGACCCTGCAAAATAAGTTCCACATACCGCTGTAGAGAGAATAATATTTTCGCAAATCCAATTTGATGACTTGTTTTGGCAGCATGATGTTGTGTCATGGCCCGGCGATTATTCAAACCATTTTTCTTCAACCAGCTCCACACATAACGCGAGGCGGTTTCTTGACACGTCTTGTCGAAGCGGAGATCGTGTTCCCCCAATTACGGGATTCTCATTAATGCGGTCGTGGGTAACCCAACCGTGTCTAGGACTCCTAGATTATAGGCAAGTCCTAAACGGCTACGGAGAGGACGCTTGATATTCACCCTCTTTTTTAAGGGACAAGGTTTTCACTTTTTTCCTCTCGTGCTCAATCGAACCCTTCCCTCGCCTCGAGTTCTAACACCCAAAGCCCAGGTTAGGTGCTCCGGATCTTCAATCATGTCCGGATCCATCCTTCAAGGCCAATGGATGCCCTCCTCCGTTACGAAAGAGGACATTAAGAAGTTGAGGGAGGTCAGATACCTGACCGTCGAGGTTTTGCATTGGCTGCCTGCTCGAGGGCAGATCGTCCCTACTCCCGAACCCAAAGAAAACGTCGTGTTCGTATCCCACTTCCTCCAAGGTCTAGGCCTCACTCTGGATCCCTTCGTCAGGGGTTTGATGTTCTGTTACGGGCTAGATTTCCACGATCTAGCTCCAGACTCCTTTCTCCACATCTCGACATTTATTGTCGTGTGTGAGGCCTTCCTCCGCGTTACCCCTCACTTTGCCCTGTGGCTCAAGACCTTTGAAGTAAAGCCGAAGATGATCGAGGGGCAACATGCAGCGTGCGGAGGTGCATTAATAGGCAAGATGGCAGGAGCCCCATGGCCGAAAGGTTCCTTTCCAAAGGTGTCCGAATTGTGGCAACGGGAGTGGTTTTACGTCACGGCTCCTAGAAGTGCCAAGTGGGCGGCTGCCCCCGCTTTATGCTCAGGGCCCCCCACCACAACTGATGTCATAGATTAGCAGAGGTCTGAGCTGGGGTCCAGCCAAGGACGTGCCTATACTGCAAAGCCGCATCCGAGATCTCTTCAAGGGAGATTTAAATTTGGTTATGGTAATACAAGTTATGTTGGTTCCTCGAGTCCAGTCTTGCAAATGTCGGACCTTCGCTTGTGGGAGTTCAACCCAGAGGGACCGCATGCCATTCAAAGTTTCCTCAGCCTGACGCACGAGGAGATGTACAAGTCATTCTCGGACCTCCAGTAGAGTGTCCGGATATTATCGAGGACATGGGCCTGAGCAGTAACCGCGCCGCCGAACAAGTAAGAAATCCTCTGGCCGAACACACTGTCTTTTATTCGTCACGAAGTTATTTCTGAGAGTTTGCTTTTTGACCAGGACTGGCTAACAAAGGCGAAGATGATTCGGTGTTTGGCCCCCCTCCCTGAGGGTTTGGAAAATCCGGTATTGGAAAAGATGCTCGAGGTCGCACCTTGTCCGAAGCCCTCGAAGGAAGATACGGGGGGATAATACAAGTGGACGCGGGCCCCCGTCGCTGCCAGTTCCAACCGAGGGAATGAGCGTCTCCATGAAGGAGGATAACCAGGGGAGGAAAAGGAATGCTTCCGAGGATCCGGAAGCCGAAGCCTCCAAACGGGAGAAGAAGTCTCCCACAGAGGGTCCTGCCTCGGGGGGTGCTTCTGCCGCACAAAGTCCGTGGGGGGATCAGCCCTCCAACGAGTCGTAAGTGATCCAAAATACTTTAATAGTAAAGGTATGCTATCTTTCTTCTGAGAAAATAACCATCGCATATATCTTGCAGTTCGGGCCTTAGCCCCTCTCAGCTGAGCTCGTCTTCGGGGGATCTTCTTCCAGAGATGATGGAGAGCGAAACGCCTCCCCCGGACTCCTCCACTCAAGAAGCGGGCGACCACGAAGTGTCGTCACGGAGGTCCTCTCCGAATCCGGTGAGGCCAGAAGATAATCCCATGGACCCCCGAAGTCCCCAGCGTCCGGCTCTCGAAGAGAGCAGATGAAAGAGTCCGGCACCGTCTGGTATGCGGTTGGATGTTCTGAGGGAGTTGGTGGGGCGAGCGGCCATCTCAGAAGAACACCGTACGCTGATGGTTACAGTGATGGAGAGAATTTCGTCCGCTGAAAGCGGATTACATGAAGCCTTTATGAGTCTACTGACAGGCTTTGAGGTACGTGAGATAATATGTGATAGTACTATTACTCCACTCATCGACCGCTATCCAGCATGATCTAGAGTATTAAGTAAAAAACAGAGTAACGCCTTAAGCAAGATGACATGATGTAGAGAGATAAATTCATGCAATATGAAATAAACCCCATCTTGTTATCCTCGATGGCAACGATACAATACGTGCCTTGCTGCCCCTTCTGTCACTGGGTAAGGACACCGCAAGATCGAACCCAAAGCTAGGCACTTCTCCCATGGCAAGAACTACCAATCTAGTTGGCCAAACCAAACGGATAATTCAAAGAGACTTGCAAAGATAACCAATCATACATAAAAGAATTCAGAGAAGATTCAAATATTATTCATAGATAGACTTGATCATAAACCACAATTCATCGGTCTCAACAAACACACCACAAAAAGAAGATTACATCGAATAGATCTCCACAAGAGAGGGGGAGAACTTTGTATTGACATTCAAAGAGAGATAAGAAGCCACCTAGATACTAACTATGGACCCGAAGGTCTGAGGTAAACTACTCACACTTCATCGGAGAGGCTATGATGATGTAGAAGCCCTCTGTGATGACGGCCCTCTTCCAGTGGAGCTCCAGAACAGGCCCCAAGATGGGATCTCGTGGGTACAGAAAGTTGCGGCGGTGGAATTAGGTTTTCAGCTCCTCCTCTGATCGTTTGGGGGTACGTGTGTATATATAGGAGGAAGAAGTACGCCATAGGAGCAACGAGGGGCCCACGAGGTAGGGGGCGCGCCCTAGGGGGGGGCGCCCCCCACCCTCGTGACCGCCTATTTTGTTCCTTAGAGCAGGGTCCAAGTCTCCTGGATCACGTTCGGTGAGAAAATCACGTTCCCGAAGATTTTATTCCATTTGGACTCCGTTTGATATTCTGTTTATCCGAAACACAGAAATAGGCAAAAAAACAGCAATTCTGGGTTGGGCCTCCGGTTAATAGGTTAGTCCCAAAAATAATATAAAAGTGGAAAATAAAGCCCAATATAGTCCAAAACAGTAGATAATATAGCATGGAGCAATCAAAAATTATAGATACGTTGGAGGCGTATCACTAGCTAGCGCTAACTTTCTCTCGTGCATGCAGACGCCCTCTCTCACCCTTCCTCAGCATTCTCTAGCTCCATCGTGCAAATTCATCTTTTCACTTTAGGTCGTTCACCCACGGTGTGTGTAGGGCCCCCCCCCCCAGCTCCTTCTTTACGGCACACATCGATCGATATGCCTCTCTAGCCAGGTGTGCCTAGCACAAACACAAGCTTCCCCTCTTCTCTTGTCCATGCCTCACTCCCACCACTCTTTTCATCGATCTCGTACTCGCACACTCCTTCCCCCTCGATATAGTATGACTCTCGCACCACCTCCTAGATGCATCCCTCTCTGTCTCTCTATCCTTCTCCTCGTGCCTCATTTGCTTCTAACACACACATGGATGTATACCGATCAATCTCCCAACATATACCTAGGTCGACTTTAACTATCCCCCCCATCGATCGACGTACCTCACAAGTTATGTCTCTCCTTTCTCTGACAAAGGACGATTGATCTTCCTATGTAGTTATGTCTGCTTACCACAACCATATCTTTCCCCCCTCATCATTCGTGCATGCCTCCTAACCCGTCTCTCACATGCACGTGCACAGACAAGCAGCCATCCCCTCTCTTATTGATATTCCAGGTGTGCCCTCCGGTTGTCTAGCAAGCCTATCCCACCATTTGTTAGAAGCAACTTCACTACCACCCCCTCCAACACTCTAGCTCCATCTCTCTCCCAACCTTATTCCTCTCCTACACATATGCATGGATGCCGATCGATCTCCCTTAATACATGAGGTAGATCGATCTCCCTTAATACATGAGGTAGGCCTCTCTCCTCCTCCACACATATACCAGCCATTGTACCTATATAGTTAATTAGGCCTCCCCCCCACCACCACACACCGATAGTCAAGCGCTGTAGGTAGGTATCCATGCCACAGAGACAAACCACACATGTCCCCTCTCTCGTTCTAGTAGGCCAGCCACTCTATATCTTTGACGTGGGCACACACAAATTCGATGGCACTCTTTATCGACCGCGCGCGCACACACACACATCATCATCCCTCTCTTCGATTCTTTGGACACCTCAAGTCGATGATACCTCCACTCTCTTCTCGTGGATCGCCCCCTCTATATATATGATATATCCAGGACTATTTCACACACATTGCATATGTTACATTTTTTATTGACCCCCCTCCCCTAAAAAATCTCTCACGAACCCACACACTATATCTCTCTATGTTTGTATCTCTCTCACACAACCCCATGTAGGTGGTGTACATATACAAGAAAAGAATAGGTGCACTGTGCACACGTACTCACGCTTCGTGCCCAGCCACACCCGAGTGGGTACACGGTGGAGCTCATTTCTGTATGAAATGGCAGCCCACGTGCTAATTTGAACGCGTGTAGCGACAGACGGGCTCGCACGGAGGCCAAGATATATTTGAGCATGGTTGATTGATATCATCATTACATGTTGGGCTGCCTTTTTCTGCCCTTCTTCAGAATAAATGTGTACTTTATCAAAGATTAAGAAAAATAAGAGTACAAAGGCTCCACCATGCGGTTCTAGTAGTATTAATACTCGTACTACTAAACCTTGCGCTTGGCTCTTCACCTCTTTGTGAAGTCAAACAATGATGGTACTCCGCATGTTCGGTACTACAGTGTATGCCTCTGGCAATCTGACACCGAATGAACTGATGCATGTCCACCGCCTGGGCGAGGGTACGTTGCATTAGTCAAAAGGCATAAGCGAGCTTCACCTTGTCCTGCAAGTTTCTCCTCGTTCTCCGAGTTGACGGGACACACCAACAAGTAGTACTAGTCCATACTCCCTCCTTTTCAGTTAATATGGCTTAATCTTTTTTGCGGGTAAATGAGAGAGCTTTATTCATATATAAGCATTCTTAGGACGATCGGCCAAGACACTGGTCACTAGGAAGCGAGGTACCCCGCAAAAAAGAAGTAGGAAGCCAGGTGTTTCATCAAGCCAGCTCTCGGCCACATTCAAAGTGCAGCAAGCACGGTTCGCACAAAGATGCGCCGCAAGGTTTGCTGACCTGTTTACATGCTGGATAACAATAAAGAGGAAATATTACTGAGCACTCCTATTTGTAACAAGATATGAGCCAGAATTAAGCGAGAATTGTGGTGAATGTTCCATGCAATCAACTTCCATTATCGCATGCGAGAACCTTTGAAGAGAACCAAATGTGTTGAATATTGCTTTATCACATTTTAAAAATATAATAAGAGTGCAGACGCTCCTCCATCCGGTTCCTAGTACTACCTCTATAAACTATAGTAGTAGTACTAGTACTAGTACTAGTAAACTTTGTGCTTGGCTGTTCGCCTCTTCGGGAAGTGCAACAATAATAGTACTACTAGTATAGTGTATGCTTCTGGCAATCTGACACCTAATTAATTGTTGCACGTCCACCGCCTGAGCGAAGGACAGCTTGCATTAGTCAAAAGTTTCTCCTTGTCCTGGAAGCCACCTCGCGCAAGCTTCTCCCGTCCTACAAGCTTCTCCTTGTTCGGCAAGTTGACGGGATACATCAAAGTAATGCTAGTCCATACTGCCTCCTCTCCGGTTAACATGGCTTAATTTCAAATGAGATAAATACACTGGCTGTCACTGTATATTTGTAAAAAATACGGTCAGTAGACTTCATAATACGCTCATTTCGCTCAATATATACATTTTCCGGTGTTTATACGGTCACTAGCTCACCCCTGGCTGAGTATGTGTGTGCATGCACGTGTAGGTTGAGCACTTGAGCGTGATCGTGTGTGTTCCGTCGTGTGCTCGGACATGCATGCATTAGGGCGTCGCGCGCGTTTTTGCGTCCATGTGTACGTGTGACTTTTGTATACATGTAGGGGGGGTATTTGTAGGGGCCACTAAAGGAGCAGTCAAATCACACAGTAAGTTAGTCGGAAGAAGAAACCATCATTTCACTCTTCAATGACACGTACGCAATATAAAATGGTTGATATGGAGAGAAAAAGAAAACCACTATATATACACTAGCAGGAGCCTAAGTTACAAGCCTAATTTGCTTGGGTTGCTCTCTTCACAAGCATAGAACGATGGTTGCCACACCGCTGGTCACATATCCGGCCTGATCCCACAGCTGGGGGAAGGGAACAATGTTCTGCATAGACGTGGTCGACATCGGCGAGGGAGAAAATCCACAGTCAGTGTGTCCCAATCAGGGGTCACCACGGTATGGGCCGATGCTGCGTCCCAACCGCCCTTCTAGCTACAGCCCGACGTCCATTTCGAAAATATTAGTGCATGTCAACAAAAATTCTGTTCTGTTTCGAAAAAAAGCATATAAGCCGTTACTTCTTACCCAAAGGATCTTTATATCCAACAGACACAAAATATCCATTCGAGTGTTCGAAATTACTTTCACTGCTGATCTGATGTCGAGGTAATTGCTGCATCGCCACCAAAACCCACCATCTCTTAAGCTAAAGTAGACCGAGCTAACCCCTATATTAGCATATTACAAAGATAAACAGAAGGCACTGTAGAATCATTTAGGACATGAGCTTGTCAATCTGAATGTGGAGGGACACCAGCTTAGCCCCGACCAGCAGCTTGGACGGAACTATGAAGAAGGTCAGCTCCTGCATGGCGACGTCCCCGGCATCCCTGCTGCTTGTCACCTCCATTTCCACCTTGATGGCGTCGGTCCTACCTTTGGGCTCCCCCGGTGGGCCGTTCGCCCACGGCTTGGCCATGTAGTGCGGTAGTGGGGACGCCCCCGCTCTGATGCAGACGACCGACACGGCGATAGGCGCGCCGATGTCGAGCATGGCGCCGACCAAGAAAAACACGCGACCGTCCTCCTTCGCGAACAGCAAGAGCCGTGGCTCCGACAGTGGCACTTGCAGCTGGAGCGCCTTGTGTCGTGGTTCTAAGTCTGACAGTAGAATGGGGGGTAGGAATGTATAGGCAAGATCCTAGCTATGAAGGAGTTGTACATGCGAGTTTTACGAGTTCAGGCCCTTCTCGGAGGGAGTAATAGCCCTACATCTCGGAGCCCGAAGGCGGTCGACTAGATTGTATGCGTGTGAGTTATAGGGGGTGCGAACCCTTGTCCCAGAGGAGGGGGTGGCTTATATAGAGTGCGATAGGACCCCAGCTCCCCTCCGTTACACAGGGTTCAATGTTCATAAAGAGAGAGCGTTACAGGTAACGTCTGTAATAAAGTGCTATGAATGATCATCAAATATACGAGTAAATGCCCGTCCGTTGCTTGTGCAGAACGGCTTTAGGTCTTCTTGTACGTCGAGTGGTCTTTTACATGGTCGAGTGGTTGAATAGTCGAGTGACTTAAAGAAGAAGTAGTCTCCGAGTGAATGGTAGGTCGAGTGGATTGCGCTCGACGCCTTTATTGGGTCCACCTTGTTTACTCTTAAACTTCTTTGCTTTTAGGGCAAGGACCTTAGGTAGGACGTATAGGTCAGGCCTATTACCCTACCCCAGGTCTATGTCCTCATCATTAGCCCCTAAATGGATTGAGGTCTGAGTGAAAAGAAGGTTGAAGTTGATCTTGCCTTGACTCTTGCCTTTCTCAAGAATTCATCTCTGAATGGAGGCCAGTGTTGGAAATTTCGGCTTCGTTTCAGTCGCCTTGATCAATTCAACAATTACCGATTGGTTTTTATAACAGCGCATGTCGAGTGTCATCTTTGATGCGAAATCTTTGGCATGATCAATTGCCGAGGATCCCGGATTTCACGGGATTCGAAATTTCGGTAGGAGCGCGCCAGACGGAACATGTTGTGGTAAGCGGAGTGGATAGACAGGGCGTTTTGATTTCCGCGCCACCTTTTTCGCCACGTATCCCGTGCGTGACTGTTTGAGGGATTTGACAGGATCGCCCGGACCCACGCGTCATCCACTCGGAAGTGGGCCTTTAAAAGCGGCGAGACCGAGGCGTCTGCACTATGCGTGCCCATTCTCCTTCTTCTTCCTCTTGCTCCTTCACCCCATCCGGCTTCTCCACTCTCGACACCACCGCTCCGCCGCCATGGGGAAGGAGAGAATGGCGGCGCTGGAACCCGCGAAGAAGGTGACGGGGGCGGCAAAAAGCAGGAAGACGAATCAGGGGTCTTCATCGCACTCGGGACTGCCGCCGGGTTGGATCCAGGGAGATAGGATCCGATCTTCACTTCGACAGGAGGACTTGGACGATATGGCCGAGTTAGGGCTGACCTTCCACAAGTCTGCGCGGCTGCCGGAGGGGGAAATGGAACCGCAACCGCAACCGGGTGAGTGCGTTCTGCTCGCCACCCATGTCGACCGTGGCTTCTCTCTTCCTCCACACCCCTTGTTTCGGGGCTTCTTGAATTTCTTTGGGGCCCAACTCCATCATTTTACTCCCAACATCATCACGTATCTTGCCGCGTTTGTATCCATGTGCGAGAATTTCCTGGGGTGTCGATCACACTGGGGTCTTTTCAAGCTCCCAAACAGTGAAGAAAGTGAACTCGAACGACAAGAAAACCCATGTTATCCAGATGTGTGGGGGTCTGGGTATTCAGAAGAGGAAAAGAAGTTCTTTTCCCTTGATGACTCTTCCGGAGTCGGTCAGGGGCTGGCATTCGACCTGGTTCTACCGCCAGGACATCGTGACACCAGGCCAGTCGACTGGACTTCCCCCTTTCTCTTTTGATCGTGTTCAAACACCATCTTCGTTGAAAGTGACTGCCGCGGAGAAGGTGGAGACAGGCATGCTCGTCGAGAGAGTGGTTCAGTTGATCAATGAAGGTGTCACTGGCATGGATCTACTAGAGGTGTTCCTCGGTTGGCGCCTCCAACCACTCCAAGCTCGTGACCACTCCATGTGGATGTACTCCGGGGCTGGTGACACCACTCGGGTTCATCCGGAGGAGGTGGTGGCCAAAATAGTGGTCGAGTGGCTGAGGGGTATCACCGGGAACAAGGAGAACCCCAGGGGCGCCAGGAGAGTTAACCCTTTCAGCGACAGAAACCAACCAGACAAGGTTTGGCCATTTTAACCGAGCTTTTAGACATGTTTTCCGACTGTTTGTTGATCCGACTGACTTGCAGTCGGCTCCTTGTTTTGTAGATTTACACAGAGATGTATTCAATGCTCAATGGTGAACAAGCTCTGGAGCAAGACCAAGAGGGCGAGGACAGTGCGGAGGAGAGCAGCGAGTGGGAGTCACCAGCCGACGATGATGAAGATGAGAGTGATGAGTCGGGCAATGAGGAAGTAGCTAACTCACCGCCTCGTTCTGAACGTCGAACCAAGAAGCACCATGATCCCGTGGGCAGGCCCGGTAAAGCTGTGGTGTCGAGTGCTCCATCTCAAAAACACGCTCGGTCTCCGACTCCAGAATTGGCTGAGAAGGTCACCAAGCAGCCCAAGGTCAATCCTTCGAAGGCTCAGAAGACCTTGCCTAGAATCAAGATGGACGTTCATGTTGCTTCTGGGTAAATGTTCTTCCTGTATTTTCTTGTTCCGACTGACTTTTTTGTTCTGAATGAGTGGATGATGAACCTTTACAGCCCGACCTCAGCTGCGACTGACATGGAAATTGACAAGAATCTGGTCAACAAGGAAACCGACGACGCAGCTACCTCCAAAGCTAGTAAGTCTACCCGATTCGAATTTATTTGGACGACTGGATTGTTTGTCAGCTATCTGTACGACTTTCTCTGTTTATTGCAGTTCCACGGGACGTTGTTGTGCTCCCGGATGATGAAGAAGAAGTACCACTAAGGGGGAGGAGGAGGAAAGACAAGGACCTGGGCGGGAAAGCGCCTAAGGTCCAGGTTCTTCAGTCGACCGTGACGCCTGGGGCGGCAGTTGAGCAATCAACAGATCCGGCTCGAACCAACGTCACCTTCGCTGTCCCGCTGTCAACTGGTTGTCCATCAGGATCAGCTACTCAGACTTCTGCTGCCCCAATACAACTCCATGCTTCAGATCCTGCAGCTGCTTCGACTGCTCTGCCAGCATCACTTTTTACTGCGTATCAGACTCTGGACGACCCATCGACTGCTGCCAAGGAAGCTCTTCTTTAGTTAAATCTTGTGATGGGGCAAATGAAAGTGGTGCATGAGGCCAGCCAGGTGGCCTTCAATGCCGGAGCTGCTCTGCAAACCAATGTCCTGGTTAGTTGGTCGTATCTCTCGTCTGATCACCCACTGGGGTGTGGCTGTTTTGAAATTGTATAAGTTACTTTGGATCGACTCAAGCTGAATCTTTGAACTAGTGGGGGCACTCTGAGTGCACCCACTAGGTGTAGTCCCCGAGAGCATAGTTGACCGCGGGCAGTCGACTGTGGTCTGAGAATCTGAACTTTCTTTTTTACAACTCGCGCTGGGCGGACCATGCCGAGTGGAATTAAAACCAGTGGGGGCACGCTAAGTGCACCAACTAGGTGTAGTCCCCAAGACCATAGTTGACTACGGGCAGTCGACTATGGTCTAAGAATCTGAACCTCTCTTCTTTTTTTCGATGGTAGTCTTGGAGTAGCTGTCGCAGTGATGTCTTTCGTTTCAATCGACTGACAAGTCTTACGTATTGGCCGCAGAAATCTTGTGATCTCGGTGCTCAACTCTCTACACTGAACCAGCAACAAATTAGCCTCAATCTTGATCTAGAACTGACCAAAAAGAATCTCAAGATTGCTCGTGATGAAGTAGCTGCCATGGGAGGTAACCGATCATGAACTGTTTATCTTACTGTTACTGACACTTTTCCTTTCCGTTTTTTTTAACCGAGTGACTCCACTCGAGCAGATGTACATAGTGAAAACCATCAACTCCAAGCTCGTCTGAAGAGTGTTATTTCTTTAGAGAAAATGAAGCAGACTTTGGAGAAGAAGGATCTGGATCTTGCTGCTGCACAGAAGGAAGCGTGAGAGAAAACTGCGCTTGCCGACAAGAAGCTTGCTTTGGTCGGCAAGCTAGAAGAAGAGAATTCCAAACTAAAGATTGTTGTTTCTGATGCCAATCGGGAGGTCGAGCGACTGAAGAAGGACAAGGACAAGCTGACTGACGAGCTTGGGAGCCTCAAAGTTAAGAAGGGCAAGTTGGACTCTTATCTGGGCCAGCTTGCTGCGAAGCTGGTCTTAAACCTTGAAGGTACTGATGGTTGATTGACTTGTTTCTGTCGACTGTCAAGTCTAATTATATCATCGACTCACCATTCACTCAACTGTGCAGAGTTTGTCAAGACTTTGAAGTGAAACTGGACTCCATAAACTGTCCAGTCAAGGATGATGTTGCGATGAATGTGCTGCGGTTGGAATCTCGCATGGACATCGCGGTTACTTATCTTGCCCGCCTGAAAGCGACGATGACTCGGGTTGATGCTCAACTCTGGCCTCAGGCGGAACTGTCCCAAGATCTCGAGTCCCTGATGGCTTGACTGAATCAAATCCCCGACCGAGTGCAAGAATTGAAGAAGTCATCCGCTTGTTGTGGCGCTGATGTCGCATTGTCCTTGGTCCGAGTGCACTGCAAAGACGTCAAAGAAGACAAGATGGCGGAACTCAAGGATGCTAACACCAAGAGACACACTTTCCAGTCCTTCATGGACACTTTCCTTGAAGCCGCCACTCGCATTGCAGACAGCATAGACCTTGACAGTTTCTGCGACCCAGCCAGTCCTTCTCCTGACGCGTGACCGAAAAACGTTATGCTCCACCTTTATTTGCCTCGGAATGCTGAGTGATTGTGTAACCGTTAAACTCCTTCGGGCTTGATGCTCGAATACTTTTGATCCGTCGTCTGGAACTTTTAGGATCTATCTGAACTTGGTTTATTTCCAAATATGCTTGTATTTGCCTTCGCGTGGAATTTGCTCTTTGAGATGTAGCCCTGAAGTGGAGACTTCAATCGACCTACGCCTCGTCGTCCCTGCGGACAGGGATGGAGTGCATGTTGTATTTGTGGCGCAGCTCGGAGAAGAAGGTCGCGGTCGACCTGCACCTCGTCGCCCTTATAGATAGGGATGGAGCGTATGTTGTACTTGTGGCGCAGCTCCAAAGGAGAAGGTTGTAGTCGACCTGCACCTCATCATCCTTGCGGATGGTGATGGACCGCATGTTGTATTTGTGGCGCAGTTCCGAAGGAGAAGGTTGCAGTCGACCTGCACCTCATCGTCCTTGCGGATGGTGATGGAGCGCACGTTGTATTTGTGGCGCAGTTCCGAAGGAGAAGGTTGCAGTCGACCTGCACCTCGTCGTTCTTGCGGATAAGGACGGATTTTTTAAACTTAGGCGAGTACTGGACTGCACCTAAGCCCCCCGAATGGGAGGGTTGCTCACCACTCGGTAAGATTTTTTAACCTTAGGCGAGTACTGGACTGCAGCTAAGCCTCTGAGTGGGAGGGTTGCTCACCACTCGGTAGGATTTTATAAACTTAGCCTAGTACTGGACTGCAGCTAAGCCCCCGAGTGGGAGGGTTGCTCACCACTCGGTAGGATTTTATAAACTTAGGCGAGTACTCGACTGTAGCTAAGCCCCCGAGTGGGAGGGTTGCTCACCACTCAGTAGGATTTTTTAAACTTAGGCGAGTACTGGACT
>NC_041384.1:240229779-240265797 GCF_002162155.2 Triticum dicoccoides | reverse complement strand
TAGGATTTTTTAAACTTAGGTGAGTACTAGATTGCAGCTAAGCCTTCGAGTGGGAGGCTTGCTCACCACTCGGTAGGATTTTCTTTTAAACTTAGGCGAGTACTGGACTGCAGCTAAGCCCCCGAGTGGGAGGGTTGCTCACCACTCGGTAGGATTTTACAAACTTAGGCGAGTACTGACTGCAGCTATGCCTCCGAGTGGGAGGCTTGCTCACCACTCGGTAGGATTTTACAAATTTAGGCGAGTACTGGACTGCAGCTAAGCCCCCGAGTGGGAGGGTTGCTCACCACTTGGTAGGATATTTTAAACTTAGGTGAAATAGATTCCCGGCTAAGCCTCCGAGTGGGAGGCTTGCTCACCACTCGGTAGGATTTTCTTTTAAAGTTAGGCGAAATGGATTCGCAGCTAAGTCACCCACGGGGGGATTTCAGATGCAAATAAAAGCAACAACAATCGTTTACGAGGACTGTAAAGCTCTTGTCTTTGATAAGCAAATTACAAAGGTATTTCTTATTACATTTTATTCGGATGAGTACTTAAGTGTAAAAGGGGCAGAGCAACTTCGCATTCCAAGCCCGTGGCTCGTCCTTCTTATGCTCGACATTGTAAAGGTGGTATGCTACGTTGTGGAGCACTCTGGTGACAATGAAGGGGCCTTCCCAAGCAGGAGCGAGCTTGTGTGGTTTCTGCTGATCCACTCGAAGAACCAAGTCTCCCTCTTGAAAGGCTCGACCTTTCACATTTCTGGCGTGAAATCGACGCAAGTCTTGCTAATAAATGGTCGACCGGATCAAGGCCATCTCTCTTTCCTCCTCTAGGAGGTCGACTGCGTCCTGCCGAGCTTGTTCTACTTCATCTTCAGAGAAGAGCTCGACTCGTGGTGCATTATGAAGCAAGTCACTCAGTAGAACAGCTTCAGCTCCGTAGACCAAGAAGAATGGAGTTCGGCCAGTCGACCGATTGGGAGCTGTCCTCAATCCCCAAAGAACTGATGGAAGTTCATCAACCCAGGCGCCCGCTACATGCTTGAGCTCTCGCATCAGTCGGGGTTTCAATCCTTTGAGAATCAGGCCATTTGCTCTCTCTGCTTGTCCATTCGACTGGGGATGGGCGACTGAAGCATAGTCGACTCGTGTGCCTTGGGAGGCGCAGAAGGCTCTGAACTCGTCTGAATCGAAGTTCGATCCATTGTTAGTGATGATGATGTGTGGAACTCTGTATCTGAACGTCAATTCTCTGATGAAGCTGACGGCAGTACTAGTTTCCAGATTCTTGATAGGCTTGGCTTCAATCCACTTGGTGAACTTGTCGACTACTACAAGCACCTGAGTGAAGCCGCTCCTACCAGTCCTCAGCGGTCCAACCATATATAATCCCCAAACAGCAAAGGGCCAGATGAGTGGAATGGTCTTTAGGGCTGACGCAGGTTTGTGGGACATATTGGAGTAAAACTGGCAGCCTTCACATCTGTCGACTATATCTTTCGCCATTTCATTTGCTCATGGCCAATAAAATCTAGCTCGGTATGCTTTAGACACAATGGTCCTAGAGGACGCAAGGTGGCCACAGGTCCCCGAGTGGATGTCGTTGAGGATCGCTAGACCTTCTTCCAGGGTTATGCATTTCTGGCTGACTCCGGTTACACTTTTCCTGAACAGTTGTCCTCTTATCACAGTAAAGGCTTTGGATTGACGGACGATCTGTCGGGCCTCTTCTTCATCCTCTGGGAGTTCCTTCCTAAGGATATACGCAATGTACGACACTATCCAGTCGGGAGTAATACCCAAAATATCCATGATTAGGTCGACCATGGCTGGAATCTCGACTTCAGTCGGATCGGTGGCACTCTTTGGCTGTGGGGGCTCTTCAGTGAAGGGATCTTCTTGGACTGAAGGGGCATGAATATGCTCCAGGAACACATTACTGGGAATGGCTTCTCTCTTGTAGCCTATCTTTGCTAAATCATCGGCTGCTTGATTTTTCAGTCGGGGTATATGATGGAGCTCTAACCCCTCAAACTTCTTTTCCAACTTCCTCACCGCGTTGTAGTAGCCAGTCATGGCTGGGCTTCTGATGTCCCACTCCTTCATCACTTGATTGACTACCAAATCTAAGTCGCCATAGACCATGAGGTGACGGGCACCGAGTGAGATGGCCATACATAACCCATACAAGAGTGCTTCATATTCTGCTTTGTTATTGGAGGAATCAAAGTGAATCTGGAGGACATATCTGAGCTTGTCTCCTCGGGGGGATACCAGTACTACCCCAGCGCCGGAACCATTCAACATCTTGGAACCATCAAAGAACATGGTCCAGTGCTCCGAGTGAACTTGAGTCGGCAGTTGCTGTTCGATCCACTCGGCGAGGAAATCCGCTATTGCTTGGGACTTGATAGGTTTCTTTTCCTTGAACTTGATATCTAAGGGAAGGAGTTCAATCGCCCACTTTACCACTCGACCAGCTGTATCTCTGTTGTTCAGAATCTCTGATAATGGAGCGTCGCTGACGACTATAATGGAGTGGTCAGAGAAGTAATGTGCAACCTTCTTCGTAGTCATATAAATCTCATAAAGAAGCTTCTAATAATGTGGATATCTTTGCTTTGATGGAGTCAAAACTTTAGAGACATAGTATATTGGGCGCTAAACTTTGTAAGCTTTCCTTCTTCTTCCCGCTCGACCGTAAGTACTATACTGACGACTTGTCCAATGGCTGCAATGTAAAGCAGAAAAGGCTCTTTGCTGGTTGGAGCAGCAAGCACCAGTTGGGTGGAAAGCAGGGCTTTAAGCTCTGCAAATGTTGCATCAGCTTCAGGATTCCACTCGAACTTATCTGACTTCTTCATCAGTCGGTAAAGAGGCGGTGCCTTTTCACCGAGGTGAGAAATGAATCGACTTAGGGCGGCCAAACAACCAGTAAGCTTCTGGACATCATGCACACGCACAGGGCATTTCATCCGGAGTATGGCACCCACTTTCTCTGGGTTAGCGTCGATCCCTCGTTCGGAAACGAGAAAACCGAGTAATTTTCCGCCTCGAACTCCAAACGTGCACTTTGATGGATTAAGCTTGATATCATACCTTCTAAGGTTGGCAAAGGTTTCAGCAAGGTCAGCCAGTAGGTCGGAACCTTTACGTGACTTGACCACAATGTCATCCATGTATGCTTCCACATTCCGACTGATCTGAGTGAGTAAACACTTCTAAATCATCTGCATGAATGTGGCTCCAGCGTTCTTCAAGCCGAATGGCATAGTGACATAACAGAAGCACCCAAATGGGGTGATGAAAGCTGTTTTTATCTCATCGGGTCCATACAGACGGATCTGATGATACCCGGAATAAGCGTCCAAAAAGGACAAATGCTCACACCCCTGGGAACACCTGGCATGTCAGAAGGTTTCCATGCAAAGATGTCCCAGTTCTCACGGAGGAACTGGATGAGCACTTCTTCCTATTTGGAGTCCAGTGTTGTTGAAATGTAAGTCGGAGCAGCATTGGGATCCGTTGGGTGAATATGAATCGGCTTCGTTTCACCAGACGACTGGAATGCTGAATCTATGGCAGGCTTCTTAGCTCGCAACAAATCACTCGGATCTGCATTTTTTGATACTCCTGCAACTCCACTACTGCCATCTGTGCATCAGCGGTCTTTGAGCCCTTCTGGAAGCACTCTTCTGCCTTCTTCCGATTGCCAGTGATAGTGATCACCCCTTTAGGACCAGGCATCTTCAATTTGAGGTACATGTAACATGGCCGAGCCATAAAACATGCATAAGCTGGCCTGTCCAGAATAGCATGATAAGCACTCTGGAAATCCACAACTTCAAATGTCAACTTTTCTTTGCGGTAATTCTTGGAATCACCGAAAACTACATCAAGGGCGATCTGGCCGAGTGACACAGCCTTCTTGCCAGGAATAACTCCATGGAAACTCATATTGCTTTCACTGAGTCTGGACATCGGAATGCCCATTCCTTTCAACGTCTCTGCATACATTATATTCAGACCACTGCCACCATCCATCAGAACCTTAGTCAATCGAGTGCCTTCGACTACTGGATTGACCACCAGCGCTTGCCTCCCAGGGGTGGCTATGTGCGCTGGGTGATCGGAATGGTCGAATGTAATGGCAGTCTGAGACCACTTCAAATAACTGGGTGTCACTGGGGTGACCATGTTCACTTCTCTGTTGATGACTTTCAGTCGACTCTTACTCTCAACATCAGCGAAAATCATCAGAGTGGAATTGACGTGGGGGTAACCATCATCGTCCTCTTCCTCATCCTCAACTGTGTCCACTTCCTTCTCCTTTTCCTTGGGTTGTTTCTCTCGGAATTGCTGGATTAGGAGTCGACACTATCGAGTGGTATGCTTCGGGTAAATGAAATTACCATCTTCATCTTTCTTGGTGTGAATGTGGCATGGTAAATCTAGCACATCATTTACATCTTGATCTTTTACTTTCTTGGGGTTCCACGGTCCTTTGGGTTTCCCTTTGAACTTTTCTTGAGTCACGGCTAAGGCTTCTCCAGGAGCAGCTAGCTCAGCTTTGCTCTTCTGCTTCCGACTGGAGTTCCCACCTCCGGTTTCGTGGGCAACTGTTTTGTGCTTGCCACTTCGGAGTCGGTCTTCCTCTTCACCATTGGCGTATTTGGTGGCAATCTCCATCATCCGAGTCAGAGTCATATCTCCTGTCCGACCGAATTTCAGATTCAATTCCCGATACTTAACGCCTTCTTTGAAGGCACAAATTGCTTGGTGATCTGACACATTCTCCACTGTATGGTGTAATGTGATCCATCTCTGGATATAATCTCTCAGAGTTTCATCCGGTTTTTGAATGCAACACTGTAATTCTGTCAGCCCTGCTGGCCGTTTGCAAGTACCTTCAAATGTTCTGACAAATACTCGGGCAAGATCTTCCCAAGTATAAACACTACCAGGAGCTAACTGATTCAGCCACGCTCTGGCCGAGCCCTCTAACATCAAAGGGAGATGCTTCATGGCAACTTCATCGTTGCCACCACCAATCTATACAGCCACTCGGTAATCCTCAAGCCAAGTGTCAGGCTTGGACTCACAAGTGAACTTACTGACTCCAATCGCCAACCCGAAGTTGGGAGGAATCACCGCAGCCCTGATGGCTCTGCTGAAGCACTCTGGACCTGAGACATGCACTCTCCTGCTGGTTGGAAAATCTCTATCATGGCATTCTCTGTGAGCTCTGTTTCTGTAGACCAGACCCTAAACGAGAATAAATCTCGCATCAAAGCCCGGTTCCTGGGGTCGACTGGAATCCTTCGCCCACCATTGTGAGGACGTCTGTCATCATGCTGCCGAGGCACGTATGACCCACTCCTTGGGGAAGGCGTGGGCACTCGACGACGATCATCGTGATCGAGTCGGTGATCATACTGCTCGCAGTTTCTGTACTGATCTCGCCGGACCCCACGTCCCTCACGCCTCGGGGGCGATCTCGGGCTGTGAGCCTATTGGACTGTGTCTGCAACCACGGATCTGCTATGGATCCTATTCCGCGATTGAGATACTGTTGTATTCTGCTCTCCCGCTGCTCGGAGCAAAGCCCGGATCTGCACCAAACCTCGACCAGCTTCTGACTGGGAAGGTTGAATTGGCTCCGCTATTCGGGCCGTAGCTGCGAGATTCTGGATCGGAGTTCAGTATACCTGAGTCGAAGGCGGAAAAAGTTGGCGTCGACTGGACTCGGGGATACGCTGCCGAGCACGCTCGTCGAGTGCACGCTGGAGGTTCTCCAGTCGAGTGCGCTCAGCCAAGTTGGCCAGGCGCGCCTCCTCCAAGGCCTAGGCCTCAAGGGTTTCTCCAACGATAGGAGTGTGAAGCGCATCCATGTTCTGGCGGCGAAGTTCTTCCCTCCGCTGCGAAGAGAGAGGTTCGGGGTGGTACTCTTCATGAACACGCGACGGATCGCCACCCCCATCGCCTCCGTCTTCACGGGTGAAGCCAGGAGGACAGTGTGGTCCATTGACCATCAAAACTTCCGCCGCAGGGTCGCTGTTGTCGCACTCGGACGCAATCTCTACGGAGCCAGTCGACAGGTCGAACAGGCCGTATAGAGTTTCATCGGGCTCGATTGCCGCGACTTGGGGGGTGGCCGACTGGTGAGCCACCACATGTCTCACCCACCGCTGAAGCCTCGATCGACCAGAACGTTTGCT
Organism: Triticum dicoccoides; assembly: GCF_002162155.2. Taxonomy (NCBI): domain Eukaryota; kingdom Viridiplantae; phylum Streptophyta; class Magnoliopsida; order Poales; family Poaceae; genus Triticum; species Triticum dicoccoides. The sequence continues at coordinate 240,259,595 of NC_041384.1, read as the reverse complement.
CTGGCGGGCTGCAGGGAGGGAGGTCAGCATAGGAGCCGACCGATACTGAGTTGACGGCTGCCGTAGGAGGATGCCATGAACACACACGCGAAAGTGCGTTGCCCGCCGGACGGGGAGCGCCTCGACGTCAAGTGGCGCTTCTTGGAGCCAAGCAGAGTCGTCGGCGACGAATACGAGCGCGCCGAGACGGATCTCGCGGCCCTCGGCCAAACCTCCGCCTAAAACCATGTTGATGGGGATTGGAAAAATCGCAACTTCTCCAACAAGTCACTAAGACACCGGCCCCAAGGTGGGCGCCAACTGTCGTGGTTCTAAGTCTGACAGTAGAATGGGGGTAGGAATGTAGAGGCAAGATCCTAGCTATGGAGGAGTTGTACACGCGAGTTTTACGAGTTCAGGCCCTTCTCGGAGGAAGTAACAGCCCTACGTCTCGGAGCCCGGAGGCGGTCGACTGGATTATATGCGCGTGAGTTACAGGGGGTGCGAACCCTTGTCCCAGAGGAGGGGGTGGCTTATATAGAGTGCGCCAGGACCCCAGCTCCCCTCCGTTACACAGGGTTCAATGTTCATAAAGAGAGAGTGTTACAGGTAACGTCTGTAATAAAGTGCTACGAATGATCATTAAATATACGAGTAAATGCCCGATTGTTGCTTGTGCAAAATGGCTTTAGGTCTTCTTGTATGTCGAGTGGTCTTTTACATGGTCGAGTGGTTGAATAGTCGAGTGACTTAAAGAAGAAGTATTCTCCGAGTGAATGGTAGGTCGAGTGGATTGCGCTCAACGCCTTTATTGGGTCCACCTTGTTTACTCTTGAACTTCTTTGATTCTAGGGCAAGGACCTTAGGTAGGACGTATAGGTCAGGCCTATTACCCTACCCCAGGGCTATGTCCTCATCACCTTGCCGTACTGGATCTTGTGCACGAGCATGGGATGCACGGTGCTGATGTGGTGGGAGAGCACCGGCGGCGAGCCTTCGTAGCCACAGACGGGCACAGGGCAGTTGCAGGGCGCGAGCGGACACACGCTTTGGTGATCGGCGAGCTTGTGGTAAGTGACGTAGAGCCCACAGCCTTCGTGCGGGCACTCCACCCTCACCGAGGAGAGGACGGCATCCACCGCCTTGTTCCGCACGTCGAAGCCACCGCCACGCTCGCACTTCTGGCACTGTCGCTGGTTCCCGAGGCGCTCGACGCGGCAGTCTGCGCAAGCCAGGTGCCCTCCCTTGCACTGCACAAATCAATCGAACAACACATCAATCAAGAAACCTACACCTTGCTTGATCAGTCGAATGGACGAGGTGTATTCGAACCTCATACATTGGAGGCTTCAAGGGGTGGAGGCACAAGGGGCAGTGGAGCAAGGTGAGGTCCATCAAGACCATAGAGAGCTCCATCGTCGGGTCATGTTCCGTCTGCATGATCTCGCCCTCCTCGTGCACAACCATATCTCGCTTTATTAGGGTCGGGGCATTACAAAGCTTTACGTCACATATGCATACTACTTCAAGGTGCATTAAATCAACACATGCAAGTATCAAAAGGAGAGTCACGGCATGCATGCATGCATTGTAATTAATGCATCCGTAAACGCAGATTATTGAAATATATCAAGTGCAATGCTTTGATGTGTTGCGTCAACTCGTACAAGACCGAGAAGTTTGGTTACTACAACGCCCTCTTGCCTTAACCGCAGTTGTCTTTGGCTGCATGACAGGTGGGCCACCGACCTATTGGGCCCACCTGTCATGGACGCAAAGGTAGGAGCAGTAAGTCAATGAAGCTGCCTCCCTCCCTCGCCCATGAGCGTGGTGGCTGGCAGGACTAGGAGAAGCTTTCGTTCGCTACACGCTCTCCCTCCCGTACGCGGTGGACATGCAGCAGTTCAATCGGTGTCAGATGGCCAGAGGCATACTGTAGTACTCCTCCACTGCAGTAGTACTCCATCATTGGCCCTATTTGAATCCACGGGTTAGAGTTAGTTTGGGTTAGTTTGGACTCAACTAACCCAAAAATATCCAAACAGAGGGTTAGTTTGGGTTAGATGCATCTAACTCATCCAAAAAATCTGACCCACCCAAGAGGTGCTTATTTGGGTTAGTTCTTCTCAGGACCACTAAAAAACACCTTTTTCTCTCGCTCTTCCCGAGGCAGATCCCTCCTCACTTCCTCGAAGCTTCTTGTCCTCTCCCTCCCTCCTTTTCGCACCGCCCGTGAAGGCGCCTCACCGTATTCGTGCTCCATCTAACCCTGCTATCCAAACACCTTTTTGTTTAGAGTTAGTTCTGGGTTAGTTCTGGGTTAGAATTTAACTCTAACCTCTAACTGAGTTAGAGTATCCAAACAGGGCCATTGTTCGACTTCCCGAAGAGGCGAAGAGCCAAGTGCAGCCTGGATGCCCGTGTGGCAGTTTCATGTGTAGAGTAGTCTAGGATAGCATGTACCGTGCATGTAAGCTTAAGGGCCTGTTTGGTTCCAAATAAGTGACCAACTTATAAGTCGAAAAGTGAAAAAGTGACTTATTTTGCCAAACAGACCCAACTTATAAGTCACCCCCTTTTGCATGGGTCCCATCACCTTTACATAAAGAAACAAGGTGAGAAGGTGTGGTCAGGTGACTTATAAGTCAGATGACAACCAAACAGGCGTGACTTATAAGTCACTGATTTTAAGTCACCTGACTTATAAGTCAGGTGACTTATTGGAACCAAACAGGCCCTAAAATCGTTGGGGTTGGCTCCATGCTATATTTTTGGTTAAAATAATCTTCTGGCCCTATCTGTCATCCTGGTGATTCTAGTTTGCACGCTCATCTAGTCAAGACAGGAATATATTTTTTAATTTGTGGTGGGGTAAATGTTAGAGGTTGTAGCAAATTGAGTATTGTACACTGCGGGTCTTTCAGCCAAGTTTAGAGGCAACCATGTGGGGCCAGTGCTATGATGCGTCGTATCAACTTGTACAACAAGGAGAAGCTTGATTTTACTACTACTACTACACGCCTTCTCCCTCGCCCATGCGCTCGGTGGCTCGCACACGAGGACAGGCTTTTGCTTATCCCTCCCGCTCGCGGTGGACGGACATACAGCAGTGGATTCAAACATGCAGGAGTGGATTCGATACTGTAGAAGCAGTAGTAGTAAAATCATTGCTCGTCTTCTTGAAGAGGCGAAGAGCCAAGTGCAACCCGAACGTGACAGTTGCGAACCTTGGAGCACGCATATAGCCAGGCTCTTGCATGAGACAAAATTGCTATGTGAGCCCACTATTGTAGTACTACTTGCTAGTATAGCCCTGTAAACCAGAAAGGAGTATTTGCCTTTCTAGATATTTCAACAAGTGACTAGACTGCACCAGACGGAGTACATATGGAGCAAAATGAGTGAATCTACACCGTAAATAAATACGTAGTTCTCTCGTTTTCCTCTCGGCCTTGGTCGCGGTGCACAATATTGAGTATACTAGTACTATCATCTTGAAATTTACGAAGTCACCATAGGCACCTCGTTGTCGACGGGAACGTCTCCTGACACGCGATAGACGTGAGCGGCAGTCGCCTCACCTCCATAGGTGCTTGAATGCCAAGGAGGAAGAGGGTAGCGGTTCCCGAGACGTTGAATGGTCAATGATGCATCCTCAAATTACTCTACATGCAGAGGGCATTAATTGGAGAAGCAGAATAGAGCCAGGACGATGTGAATGCAACAGAGTTTGGATTCTCATATAAAGGCGTCCCACCATTCCAATCCATCTACTCCTTAGTCTCTGCGCAACACTGCTCACTCCAATCCAAGACCAAGTGACCAGGAGCCAGAAGCACCTATGGAGGCGATGGTCGTGAGCGGCAGTCGGCTATGCCAAATCATCCAAGGCACCGGCCTGCGGCCCCGCACCGCGCAGCGTTTCCAGACGGTGCTGGCGACCACTGGCGTCGTAGCCCTCGCCGACGCCGGCTTCACCTCTCGCATGGACGACATGATGGTCAACTCCATCCGCAAGTTCGCCACCATCAAGAAGAGTGTAGCGAAAGCTCCTACTAGTCCTGCCAGCCACCACGCTCATGCGCGAGGGAGGGACGTAGCTTCACTGGCTTACTGCTCCTGCCTTTGCGTCTATGACAGGTGGGCCCAACAGGTGGTTGGCCCACCTGTCATGTAGCCAAAGGCAGGTGCAGTTAAGGCACCGGAGCTCAGTCCGCGAGGGAGAGGGCGTTGTAGTAATCAAACTTCTCGGTCTTGTACGAGTTGACGCGACACATCAAAGCACTGCACTCGATATAAGTCTTTTTACACATTTCAAATGGACTACTACATACGGATGTATGTAGACATATTTTGCTTCATATGTAGTCACTTGTTGCAATCTCTAAAAAGACTTATATTTGGAAACGGAGGGAGTACAACACATGCATGCATGTTGTGACTTCCCTTTTGATACTTGCATGTGTTGATTTGATGCACCTTGCCAAATTTTGACTATAAATTTAACTAACCAAATTTTCATGCATGTCACAAAAAATTAGGGCTGTTTGGATTGTGACTATGTTTGTCTTATGTTGCCACATTATTTTTCCCACACTTGCCTAACTTGAGTTGCTCAAATTGTTAGACACACTTTGGCTTGCCTAAGGGAATCTTGCCACACTTTTTGTGTCTATGACATGTGGGGTTCACTGCTAATAAAAAAAATTCTTGTCTTAGGTGTGGCTAATAAAAAAGACTTATATTTAGGAACGGAGGGAGTAGAAAATATAAATAATAATGCATGTTGGGGCAACCCACGTTTCCGATAATTTTAGCTGTGGGCTTGTTCACAATTTTTACGAGGGGGTGGTTGTTCATTTAATGGAGGGACTTGTACCAGACTTGAACGATACAAAGTGCGACCTGGCACACGGTAACACCACTTGGAACAAGCGGGTAGCTATCTTAAAAAAACAATCAACAACTAAAAAACGGCGACCTGGCACGTAGTACACAATTTTAAACGATTGTTTTGATGGAGTGAAAAAGGAAAACTACCCCACTACGTATATATAGGCCGGAGCCTCCGCGCTTGCTTGCTAGGGTTGCTCTATTCACACACTCTCATCCTCTCCAGATCTAAACAAGATAGGGGTGGTAACACTGCCTTTCTCCCTTCGAAAAACACTGTCTTTCTATCCTCACGCTGGTTACAGATGCGGACATATCCCCCTCCGTCGGTGAAGGGGAGGAGTGCTACCTCTTGAGCACTGCGTTGGTTTTCCCCGAAGAGGAAGGGATGATGCAGCAAAGTAGCGTAAGTATTTCCCTCAGTTTTTGAGAACCAATGTATCAATCCAGTAGGAGGCTACGCGCGAGTCCCTCGTACCTGCACAAAACAAATAAATCCTCGCAACCAACACGAATAGGGGTTGTCAATCCCTACACGGCCACTTACGAGAGTGAGATCTGATAGATATGATAAAGATAATATTTTTGGTATTTTTGTGATAAAGATGCAAAGTAAAATAAAGGCAACGTAAAAAAGCAAAGGAAATAACTAAGTAGTAGGATATTAATATGATAAAGATAGACCCGGGGGCCATAGGTTTCACTAGTGGCTTCTCTCGAGAGCATAAATATTCTATGGTGGGTGAACGAATTACTATTGAGCAATTGACAGAATTGAGCATAGTTATGAGAATATCTAGGTATGATCATGTATATAGGCATCATGTCCGAGACAAGTAGACCGACTCCTGCCTGCATCTACTACTATTACTCCACTCATCGACCGCTATCCAGCATGCATCTAGAGTATTAAGTTAAAAACAGAGTAACATCTTAAGCAAGATGACATGATGTAGAGGGATAGACTCATGCAATATGATGAAAACCTCATCTTGTTATCCTTGATTAGCACAATACAATACGTGCCTTGCTGCCCCTACTGTCACTGGGAAAGGACACCGCAAGATTGAACCCAAAGCTAAGCACTTCTCCCATTGCAAGAAAGATCAATCTAGTAGGCCAAACCAAACTGATAATTCGAAGAGACTTGCAAAGATAACCAATCATACATAAAAGAATTCAGAGAAGATTCAAATATTATTCATAGATAGACTTGATCATAAACCCACAATTCATTGGTCTCAACAAACACACCACAAAAAGAAGATTACATCGAATAGTTCTCCACAAGAGAGGGGGAGAACATTGTATTGAGATCCAAAAAGAGAGAAGAAACCATCTAGCTAATAACTATGGACCGATAGGTCTGAGGTGAACTACTCACACTTCATCGAAGAGGCTATGGTGATGATGTAGAAGCCCTCCATGATCGATGCCCCCTCCGACGGAGCTCCGGAACAGGCCCCAAGATGGGATCTCGTGGATACAGAAAGTTGCGGCGATGGAATTAGGGTTTTGGCTCCGTATCTGATCATTTGGGGGTACGTAGGCATATATAGGAGGAAGGAGTACGTCGGTGGAGCAACAGGGGGCCCACGAGGGTGGAGGGCGCGCCTGGGGGGGCGTAGGCACGCCCCCCTACCTCGTGGCCTCCTCTTTTGTGTCTTGACGTAGGTCCAAGTCTCACGGGTCTTGTTTGTTGAGAAAATCACGTTCCCGAAGGTTTCATTCCGTTTGATATTCCTTTTCTTCGAAACCCTAAAACAGGCAAAAACAGCAATTCTCGATTGGGCCTCCTGTTAATAGGTTAGTCCCAAAAATAATATAAAAGTGGATAATAAAGCCCAATAATGTCCAAAATAGTAGATAATATAGCATGGAGCAATCAAAAATTATAGATATGTTGGAGACGTATCAAGCATCCCCAAGCTTAATTCCTGCTCGTCCTCGAGTAGGTAAATGATAAAAACATAATTTTTGATGCGGAGTGCTACTTGGCATAATTTTAATGTAATTCTTCTTAATTGTGGTATGAATATTCAGATCTGAAAGATTCAAGACAAAAGTTCATATTGACATAAAAATAATAATACTTCAAGCATACTAACTAAGCAATTATGTCTTCTCAAAATAACATGGCCAAAGAAAGTTCATCCCTACAAAATCATATAGTTTAGTCATGTTTCATTTTCGTCACACAAGAATGCTCTCATCATGCACAACCCCGATGACAAGCCAAGCAATTGTTTCATACTTTAGTAATCTCAAACCTATAAACTTTCACGCAATATATGAGCGCGAGCCATGGACATAGCACTATGGGTGGAATAGAATATAATGAGGGGGGGTTATGTGGAGAAGACAAAAAGGAGAAAGTCTCACATCAACGAGGCTAATCAATGGGCTATGGAGATGCCCATCGATTGATGTTAATGCAAGGAGTAGGGATTGCCATGCAACGGATGCACTAGAGCTATAAATGTATGAAAACTCAACAAAAGAAACTAAGTGGGTGTGCATCCAACTTGCTTGCTCACGAAGACCTAGGGCACTTGAGGAGGCCCATTGTTGGAATATACAAGCCAAGTTCTATAATGAAAAATTCTCACTAGTATATGAAAGTGAGAAAACAAGAGACTCTCTATCATAAAGATCATGGTGCTACTTTTAAGCACAAGTGTGGAAAAAAAGGATAGTAGCATTGTCCTTTTTATTTTTATTTTTTGGGACAATGCTCTATTAATGATGATCATCACACTTCTATTTATTTACAATTCAAGAATTACAACTCGATACTAGAACAAAGTATGACTCTATGAATGCCTCCGGCGGTGTACCGAGATATGCAATGGACCAAGAGTGACATGTATGAAAGAATTATGAATGGTGGCTTTGCCACAAATACTATGTCAACTACATGATCATGCTAAGCAATATGACAATGATGAATGTATCATGATGAACGTAATGGTGGAAAGTTGCATGGCAATATATCTCGGAATGGATATGGAAATGCCATAATAGGTAGGTATGGTGGCTGTTTTGAGGAAGATATAAGGAGGTTTATGTGTGAAATAGCGTATCATATCACGGGGTTTGGATGCACCGGCGAAGTTTGCGCCAACTCTCAATGTGAGAAAGGGCAATGCACGGTACCAAAGAGGCTAGCAAGGATGGAAGGGTGAGAGTGCGTATAATCCATGGACTCAACATTAGTCACAAAGAACACACATACTTATTTCAAAAATCTACAAGTCATTAAGAACCTTGGTACTACGTGCATGCTCTTAGGGGGATAGATTGGTAGGAAAAGACCATCGCTCGTCCCCGACCGCCACTCATAAGGAAGACAATCAAATAACACCTCACGTTTCAAATTTGTTACATAACGTTTACCATACGTGCATGCTACGGGACTTGCAAACTTCAACACAAGTATTTCTCAATTTCACAACTACTCAACTAGCACGACTTTGATATTATTACCTCCATATCTCAAAACAATCATCAAGCATCAAACTTCTCTTAGTATTCAAAACACTCATAAGAAAATTTTACTAACTTTGAATACCTAGCATATTAGGATTTTAAGCAAATTACCATGCTATTAAGACTCTCAAAATAATATAAGTGAAGCATGAGAGATCAATAGTTTCTATAAAACAAATCCACCATTGTGCTCTAAAAGATATAAGTGAAGTACTAGAGCAAAAACTATATAACTCAAAAGATATAAGCGAAGCACATAGAGTATTCTAACAAATTCCAAATTATGTATGGCTCTCTCAAAAGGTGTGTACAGCAAGGATGATTGTGGTAAACTAAAAATTAAAGACTCAAATCATACAAGACGCTCCAAGCAAAACACATATCATGTGGCGAATAAAAATATAGCTCCAAGTAAAGTTACCGATAGAAGTAGACGAAAGAGGGGATGCCTTCTGGGGCATCCCCAAGCTTTGGCTTTTAGGTGTCCTTAGATTATATTGGGGGTGCCATGGGCATCCCCAATCTTAGGCTCTTGCCACTCCTTGTTCCATAATCCATCAAATCTTTACCCAAAACTTGAAAACTTCACAACACAAAATTTAAAGTAGAAAATCTCGTGAGCTCCGTTAGCGAAAGAAAATAAAAGACCACTTCAAGGTACTGTAATGAACTCATTCTTTATTTATATTGTTGCTATACCTACTGTATTCCAACTTCTCTATGGTTTATAAACTATTTTACTAGCCATAGATTCATCAAAATAAGCAAACAACACACGAAAAACAGAATCTGTCAAAAACAGAACAGTCTGTAGTAATCTGTAGCTAGCGCAAGATCTGGAACCCTAAAAATTCTAAACTAAATTTATGGACGTAATAATTTATCTATTAATCATCTGCAAAAATAATTAACTAAATATCACTTTTAAAATAAAAATGGCAGCAGTTCTCGTGAGCACTAAAGTTTCTGTTTTTTTACAGAAAGTATAACAAGACTTTCCCCAAGTCTTCCCAACGGTTCTACTTGGCACAAACACTAATTAAACACAAAAAACACAACCAAAACAGAGACTAGATAAATTATTTATTACTAAACAGGAGTAAAAATCAAGGAAAAAATAAAATTGGGTTGCCTCCCAACAAGCGCTATCGTTTAACGCCCCTAGCTAGGCATAACAAGTAAGGATAAATCTAGGTATTGCCATCTTTGGTAGGCAATGCATAAGTGGCTCTCATAATAGATTCATAAGGTAATTTAATTTTATTTCTAGGAAAGTGTTCCATACCTTTCCTTAATGGAAATTGGAGTCTAATATTTCCTTCCTTCATATCAATAATTGCACCAATCGTTCTAAGGAAAGGTCTATAAAGAATAATAGGACATGAAGGATTGCAATCTATGTCAAGAACAATAAAATGTACGGACACATAATTCCTATTTGCAACAATAAGAACTTCATTAATTCTTCCCATAGGTTTCTTAATAGTGGAATCCGCAAGGTGCAAGTTTAAAGAGCAGTCATCAAAATCACAGAAACCTAACAAATCACACAAAGTCTTTGGAATCGTGGAAACACTAGCAGCCAAATCACATAAAGCATAGCATTCATTATCTTTAATTTTAATTTTAATAGTTGGTTCCCACTCATCATAAATCTTTCTAGGGATAGAAACTTCCAATTCAAGTTGTTCTTCATAAGATTGCATCAAGGCATCAACGATATGTTTAGTAAACGCTTTATTTTGACTATAAGCATGAGGAGAATTTAGCACGGTTTGTAACAAGGAAATACAATCAATCAAAGAGCAATTTTCATAGTTAAATTCCTTGAAATCCATAATAGTGGGTTTAGCAACATCTAGAGTTTTAATTTCTTCAATCCCACTTTTATCAATTTTAGCATCAAGATCAACAAATTCCGAATTCTTGGCACGCCTTCTAGCTAAAGGTGGATCATATTCAGTCCCATCATTATCAAGATTCATATTGCAAAACAAAGATTTAATAGGGGACACATCAATAACTTTTAGATTTTCATCATTATTTTCATAGCAATCTGGTTTAGCGGCCATCTTATTAACTAAGGTAGCCTGCTTATCCGAAATTTCAGCAGTTAATTTCTCAAGATGAGCAATTTGGGATCTCAAACCATCGAATTCTTTAGACATATCATCAAGCTCTTTATTCATAAAACTCATAAAACTTTTCTGTTCTTTAAGCTCGTTTCTGAAGAAACTATTATGTTCAAATTGCAAAACCATAAAACTCCTGACATTACTTTCGATCTCTTCTAGCCTTTTAAGGTGGAGATCACCAAATTTAGGTAGAGAAATCGTGACAAGCAAGCAACTAACACACAAGCAAACAAAAAGCAAGCGGGCAAAAATAGGCAAATAGAGAAAGAGAGGGAGGATACAGAGAGAGGGCGAATAAAACGGCAAGGGTGAAGTGGGGGAGAGGAAAACGAGAGGCAAATGGCAAATAATGTAATGCGGGAGATAAGGGTATGTGATGGGTACTTGGTATGTTGACTTTTACGTAGACCTCCCCGGCAACGGTGCCAGAAATCCTTCTTGCTACCTCTTGAGCAATGCGTTGGTTTTCCCCAAAGAGGAAGGGATGATGCAGCAAAGTAGCGTAAGTATTTCCCTCAGTTTTTGAGAACCAAGGTATCAATCAAGTAGGAGGCTACACGCGAGTCCCTCGTACATGCACAAAACAAATAAATCCTCGCAACCAACACAAATAGGGGTTGTAAATCCCTACACGGACACTTACGAGAGTGAGATCTAATAGATATGATAAAGATAATATTTTTGGTATTTTTGTGATAAAGATGCAAAGTAAAATAAAGGCAAAGTAAAAAAGCAAAGGAAATAACTAGGTAGTAGGAGATTAATATGATAAAGATAGACCCAGGAGCCATAGGTTTCACTAGTGGCTTCTCTCGAGAGCATAAGTATTCTACGGTGGGTGAACGAATTACTGTTGAGCAATTGACAGAATTGAGCATAGTTATGAGAATATCTAGGTATGATCATGTATATAGACATCACGTCCGAGACAAGTAGACCGACTCCTGCCTGCATCTACTACTATTACTCCACTCATCGACCGCTATCCAGCATGCATCTAGAGTATTAAGTTAAAAACAGAGTAATGCCTTAAGCAAGATGACATGATGTAGAGGGATAGACTCATGCAATATGATGAAAAACTCATCTTGTTATCCTCGATGGCAACAATACAATACGTGCCTTGCTGCCCCTACTGTCACTGGGAAAGGACACCGCAAGATTGAACCCAAAGCTAAGCACTTCTCCCATTGCAAGAAAGATCAATCTAGTAGGCCAAACCAAACTGATAATTCGAAGAGACTTGCAAAGATAACCAATCATACATAAAAGAATTCAGAGAAGATTCAAATATTATTCATAGATAGACTTGATCATAAACCCACAATTCATCGGTCTCAACAAACACACCGCAAAAAGAAGATTACATCGAATAGTTCTCCACAAGAGAGGGGGAGAACATTGTATTGAGATCCAAAAAGAGAGAAGAAGCCATCTAGCTAATAACTATGGACCCATAGGTCTGAGATGAACTACTCACACTTCATCGGAGGGCCTATGGTGATGATGTAGAAGCCCTCCGTGATCGATGCCCCCTCCGGCGGAGCTCCGGAACAGGCCCCAAGATGGGATCTCGACGATACAGAAAGTTGTGGCGGTGGAATTAGGGTTTTGGCTCCGTATCTTATCGTTTGGGGGTACGTAGGTATATATAGGAGGAAGGAGTACGTCGGTGGATCAACAGGGGGCCCACGAGGGTGGAGGGCGCGCCCCCTACCTCGTGGCTTCCTCTTTTGTGTCTTGACGTAGGGTCCAAGTCTCCCGGGTCTTGTTCATTGAGAAAATCACGTTCCCGAAGGTTTCACTCCATTTGGACTTCGTTTGATATTCCTTTTCTTCAAAACCCTAAAACAGGCAAAAACAGCAATTCTGGGTTGGGCCTCCGGTTAATAGGTTAGTCCCAAAAATAATATAAAAGTGGATACTAAAGCCCAATAATGTCCAAAACAGTAGATAATATAGCATGGAGAATCAAAAATTATAGATACATTGGAGATGTATCAAGGAGGGGCAGCGTTTAGGCCATCGTCGACAGCGAGGGAGGAGACCCACTGCCGGCCACACCGTTATGTCTGGCCGAGCGCCAGCATGAGAGATCCTCCGATCCCTTTGTTGTTGCCCTAGTGTGGGTGGATCCGGCCTCCTGCCGCCCACCTATCCACATCCCGACGACCTTCAGGTATATCTTCCTTCGAAACCGCCTTAGCTCTACTTCCCCAGCTCGCTACGTTGCTGCATGTGCATCATTTTCTACCTCCCAGTCCCTCTCGATCAGATGGTCCAACGTCACCTTTTTTTCTATTATTAGAGGTAAAGCCACTTCATGGAGTCGAATCTTGTACTTGGTTCAAACAAAAAATAAAGTGGGGTGGGGGAATTTAGTATGTAGTATATCGGACTTGTACAAACAGGAAGGAAAGGGGGTGAAAGTAGTACAGACTGGTCATCCAACCGGTCTCTTGATCGAAAAGGGAAATATAGGGGTAGCGTTGTACACAATGGTATGACCAGGACTAGATTTGCTATCCACACATAGGAGTAGGTGGCTAGAGTGAACAAAAATGGGACCAACCCAGATATGTTTCTTGGATGTTTGTTTCTCCGGGCAACAAACTATGAATCACCACTTTATGCCCCTGTTTAGGTACATGTTGTTGGACTGCTGGTGCACCCATTGTCCCATGCCCTTATACCAAATATTTAGCTGTTCTTAATCTAATTCCCCTGGTAAAAATGAAGCCATGCCACTGTTATAAGCCAAGACAAGTTTAGCCAAATGTTTTTGCCTCTAATTGTTTGAGCCTCTGATAGTTTCCTCTGTAGCTTTTTGTGCAAACAGGGATATCCATTTCACCTGGTTGCTGTTGTGACCTTTTGGTGCACTGCACAAAACTCTTCTTAAAAGAAGTGATTTTTGTGCTTTAACTGGAATGTCAGAATGGAACAGTTGGTTCATTTCGGTAGAACTGCACAAAGGGAGATCTGTGTTCCAATCCTCATCATCCATATTGGCACGATAACCTTCCTTTAGGTAAGAATGATATTTAATGCATGTGTTCATCTCTATTTTGCAACTGCCATGAGAAAATAATGCTATTTTTTACTAGTACACTTGTACTCCCTCACTGACAAAACCAATTCTAAAATAGAAGGCCAATCATGTACTTGGTTTCACCAACTAGTGAGGAGACTGAGAAACAGAGCATGAAGAGGAAGAAGAAGAAGAGTAAACAGTGCTGCTGAAGCCAGAGGCCTCAGTTGAGGCCATTCAAGGGCTCCGGCAACGACTACCTTACATGTGAGACGATCCTCCAGGGAACCCTTCCACTTCTGCTGTCCCACTTAATTAATTAGGAGTACTTAAGTACCACTAATTTATTGCTTCCTAATTTTCCTGTCGGAGTTAAACAAATATTTAGTAGCACCCTATGTTGAATCATGTACGTGTGTATGTTTGTCTATGAGGTGAATCATGTGGTGGAGCAGGGAGGGAATGCTAACTTTACCCATTAAGATAATGAGGGTGCTTCTATTTGTTAGTGTATGTTTCATCAACTAGTCCCACTATTACAATAATCTCACTCTCTCAATATATGTGCCAACAGGGATGCTCGATTTTGGTGGAACTGCACACAAACTTTGGGTGCTTCATTGCCTCGACAGCTTCCTTCCTTTCCTATTAGTCGCTAATCTCGGCTTGCATTCTTCCTTTGCTGTCAGTCGCTTGGCTTATCTCGGCTTCCAGTCAAAGGAAATAGTAATTGATATGCTACCTCACACAGGTTGGTACTGGTCTTTATCCTGATTATTGTGCTTGTCATATGTATTGGTAATTTGGTATTGTGCTACTGTTTGCCGATTTCATAAAGGAGTTACTTGGAGCCTGAACTCACAGGCAAATCATTACATCAGGTGATTTCAGTAGAACTGCATAAAAAGATCAGATGGACAGGTACTTATGCTGCTGCTATGTACTCCAAAGTTCACTCAGACAAGCATCGATGTTGACAAGAAGAAGTGCCTATATTCATTCGAGTATCAACCGGCGTCAACCAATTGTCAAACTCCAAGTATTAGGAGAGTGAACGCCAAAAATATTGCTTAGCGCATAGCCTAGAAAAACGCAGTCCAGTCTTTGGTCCCAACTTGTGCCTTTTGATTATCTGCACATATGGTAGCGAACTGTATGCTATGGAGTCTAAAGATTCCAGACAAGTTGGTTGACGTGTATATTCATCTGGCACTTATCAGTCTACATGCCAGGGATGCTCCATTTCAGTTGAACTGCACAAAAAATTTGGGTGGTTCATTTTCTCAACCGCCTCCTTTCTTGTCTGCAATGTAAAATTTTGGCGAGATACAAGACCAAGATGAGCCAGTAAACTAGTTGGATGAAAGTAGTGGCCAAGTTGCTCAAACCTCCCTCAGCATGAGGCCACTATTTGAGGATAAACCTACAAGCAAAGTTCAGATTGTCTGTGTTGCCTCTTATGTACTTGAAAGTTTACTCGTAGAAGCATTAATTTTAGCAAGAAGTACCTCCGACTGAACACCATTTACCAGTCTGCAATGTAGAATTTTGGCGAGCTACAGGACCAAGATGAGCCAGTAAACTAGTTGGATGAAAGTAGTGGCCAAGTTGCTCAAACCTCCCTCGGCACGAGGCCACTATTTGAAGATAAACCTACAAGCAAAGTTCAGATTGTCTGTGCCGCCTCTTATGTACTCGAAAGTTTACTCGTACAAGCATTAATTTTAGCAAGAAGTACCTCCGACTGAACACCATTTACCAGTCTGTACCCTAGGTAATTAAAGTTCGTCCATGGATCATATTGGCTGTGATCTCAATCATTTGGATGCATAAACATACTGAACATGTGTATATCTGAACCTTTTTGTGAATTATCTATGAATATTGTTGTGTGATCTATCAATCATTTGGATCCATAGACATGCTGAACTTGTGTATATATGAATCTTTTGAGTTGTTGATAGTGAATGTTGGATATGAATATGAACGTGTCCTGTGAACCTGAGTTTGATATGAATGTTTACCTTTTCTGTTGTGCTTGTGTGTGAACTTGTTAGTATGCCTACTGTGGGGTATGTGACGTGTGGGTGTCAACGGCACACCTTCTTCCCGAGAAGAATTGCAACTGCTTTGTTAGGGTAGCAACAGCGCATCAGCTCTTTTTAATCTTTTTACTCTGTCTTGCCTCCTCCCCCGCTCAACCCCTGCTGTAATGTTTTCGGCCTAAAAACAAACATAGTATTGCGTTGTTTTTGGGGCTTGATGAAAAATCGAGTGCTGGTTTCTGTAGGTTGGCCCGCCCAGCAAATGGGTCGCTGGTCCACCACGGACTGGGAGGCTAAAAATACAAGTTGTATGGTGCAGAGGCAAGTAAAAAAACGCCATCGAGAGCCATCCACTGAAGAAAAAAATCACTCCTGATGTGCTTCTTCAGTCGTGCCGCCGGCCCCTCTATAATCCAGTTCGCTCGGGGATCTGGTATCATTTTTTCCAGAGGGCGAATAAGTATCAGCTAGGCCTAGGTTTTGTATTTTAACATGTGTAGCCCACGACATACGGGTGACAGTGGTTTCAACTTATTTTTTGAGGTCCATATCGGTCTATGGGCTTTTTTTTAAAGATCGGCAGCCCCATGTATTTTTTTAACCACATTATATATTTATATTATTACTATTATCGTATATTTTATAGAGACTTATATATACATTATAAAAACATCCCACGTGTTATTAACTTATAAAAGTAAATGTTTAACAGAAGTTGGCAAGGAAAATCCTGGTTGTTTTTAACTCACACGCAAGGAAAATCCTTGTGATTGCGTACAAAAGCTTGCGAAGATTTTAAGGACCAATGTAATAATAACGCGCTCATTTTTATTTTGAGCAATAACTCGCTAATTTGTTAATTATGTATATAAAAATGTGCCTCTTCAGTTTATTTTTTATATTAATTTCTCCTTCTAACATAACATTATATATATAACGAGCCCAGCTAATTCGTGTATTTGAAGGAAGTGCAGATGGGCTGGGATTTCTTAGATAATATAAATGGGCTGCATTGACGCGAAATTATTTGTTCACCCGACCAAGCAAATGGACTGTACATTCTAGAAAACATGGGTTAAATATATGCCACATTTTTGCAGGCTAACATGTGGGCCAATAGGTCGAAGCCTACGCAGGGCGTTGTCAACTTGGTCGGCATGTTGTAACACCCTCGATGCGACTATAGCTCCCACATGTTGAGGCACGACATAGAGACATAATCGCATTGAAGGCATATGTCGCAAGTTAGGCAATCTTCACAACATCCCATGTAATATGATAATAAAAGGGAGATAACATAGTTGGCTTACACTCGCCACGTCAATCAAGTACACAAATAACATTACATCAACCATTCACTCAAGGCCCGACTACGACGCCAAAATAAAAGAGAACCCAACATGCGACAACGGTCCCAATCACCCCCAACTGGGCACCGCTACTGATCATCGGGAAAGGAGACGTAGTAACGTTGCGAGTCTTCGTCGAACTCCCACTTGAGCTCACACGCGTCTCCCGGAGCGGAATCATCAGGCCCTGCATCTGGTGATATAGTAATATGTGAGCCACAGGGACTCAGCAATCTCGCACCCTCGCGATCAAGACTATTTAAGCTTATAGGTATGGCAAGGTAAATATAAGTGGAGCTGCAGCAAGCGACTAGCATATATGGTGGCTAACTTGTTCGCAAAAGAGGGCGAGAAGAGGAGGCAAAGCGCGAGCGAGAAGCTAGAGAGCAACCTGCGCAAACATTACTCCAACACCGTGTCCACTTCCCGGACTCCGCCGAGAAGAGGCCATCACGGTAACACACTCAATTGATTCATTTTAATTAATTAAGGTTCAAGGTATCTACAACCGGACATTAACAAATTCCCATCTGCCCATAACCGCGGGCACGGCTTTCGAAAGTTCAAATCCCTGCAGGGGAGTCCCAACTTAGCCCATGACAAGCTCTCACGGTCAACGAAGGAATAGACCTCCTCCCAAGACGTTCCGATCAGACTCGGTATCTCGGTAACTCAAGACACTTCGACAGGTTAAAACAAGACCAGCAACACCGCCCGAATGTGCCGACAAATCCCGATAGGAGCTGCACATATCTCTTTCTCAGGGCACACTCAGATTGTCTAAACTTCCGGTAGGCCAGCCCAGAGTTGCCCCTGGTAGCCACCGGCGGCTGACGGTTTGGACCAACACTCAGAGGAGCACTGGCCCGGGGGGGTTAAAATAATGATGACCCTTGAGTCTGCAGAACCCAAGGGAAAGAAAAGGCTAGGTGGCAAATGGTAAAACCAATGTTGGGCATTGCTGGAAAAGCTTTAATCAAGGCGAAATACCAAGGGGTTCCCATTATAACCCAACCGCGTAAGGAACGCAAAATCCGGGAACATAACACCGATATGACGGAAACTAGGGCGGCAAGAGTGGAACAAAACACTAGGCGAGAGGCCGAGCCTTCCACCCTTTACCAAGTATATAGATGCATTTAAGATAACATAGCAATATAATGATATCCCAACAATTAAATAAAAGATGTTCCAACAAGGAACGGCCTCCAATCTTCACCTGCAACTAGCAACGCTATAAGAGAGGCTGAGCAAAGCGGTAACATAGCCAATCAACGGTTTGCTAGGACAATGGTGGGTTAGAGGTTTGACATGGCAATTTGGGAGGCTTGCAAGCAAGTGGTAGTCATCGTAGCAATGGCATAGCAAAAGAGCGAGCAAACTAGCATAGCAAAGATAGTAGTGATTTCGAGGGTATGATCATCTTGCCTGCACAGTTGTCAGAGTTGACTGGGTCCTCAAAAGCAAACTCAACGGGCTCCTCGTTAGTGAACTCGTCTCCCGGATCTACCCAAACAAGACAAACAAGCAACAAGGATACAATCAACCACGTGCAAGGATCAAACAAGACGATGCAACAATGATATGCTATGCGGGATGCGATGCGGGATGCAAAATGCAAGATATGACAGGAAATGCATGAACCTGGCCTCAACTTGGAATTACAAGGGTGCCACTGGAAATATGAGATGAAATCGCTTAAAAACGATATAAAGAACGCCGGAATCGGAGTTACGGTTTGGAAATGGCAAGCGATTCAAAAATGACACCGGTCTGCGATTTACAGCAAGTAGGCATCTAAATGCAATGAAATGAACATGCTACAGCACCCAAACATGTCACCAAAATACATGGCAGGGAAGCATTCAAGATTCTTAACAAAAGTCTAGCATTGAGCTACGGCCTATTCATCCATTAGGAGGTTCAAACAAGCATGGCAAAAACGCAAATGGTAAAACAGATCACAGACTTAGTGAAATTAACACTTGTCTGGAATTTCAGATCATATAGCCCTCTTCGGAGCAACAAAACAATATGCTATAGGACCTGAACATGACAAGGAAAGACATGGAATGGAGCTACTCAACAAGCTTAACAAAAGTCCCTTAGTGACCTTGAGCCAAAAGGGATCATAAAATATACTAACAAGCACACGAACATAGCAAAAACATAATCAGTTTTCAGACTTAGTGAAAACTGGGACATGCTGAAACATAACTCACGAAGGCATGTTTACGAGCTCGATGCACTCACCACGGTGCAAGTCATGGCAAGACAAGCATACATCCCTTAAGAAGGAACAAAATACAATCTACACATGGCAAGAACAATGGCATAGCATGCACGGGTCAACTACAACAACATCGGCAAAATCGCAAACAAGTTGACGATCTGCCCAGATTCGCAACGAAGCAAAAGTAGAGCTCGATTGACTCAAGCTAGGGTGCTCTATAATTGCAAACAAAGATATGGATGGATAGACCACTACAATATTAACAAAACTCCCTTACTGATCATCATCAAAAGAGGCACGGATCACTAGGAAACAACAAGAACATATGGCATCATGAACTAAACAATCCCAGGTCTTAGTGAAATCACTAAGTCCCTGAAAACAGAATTAGCAAGTGCACCACTTTGCAAGCTTGCATAAGTCACCACACACATCCTAAAAATACATGGGTTGCACCTACGTAAAGATGACAAAACCCTTAACAAAACATATGTAGAACTTACGGTCATAGCATGCACACAATAATCATGGCAAAAATGACAAAAGTGCTAAACGGAATAGCAGATCTGACAATTAACTCAAGTAGCCCTCTTCTAACAGCATTTCGGGCATCAAGATGAGCTCAAATGAAAATGATGCAATGGAATTAAATGATGTACTCTCTGAGATGAACATTTTGATATGCTATATGCATGAATCGGAGCTACGGTTGCAAAGTTAGGAAGCCGCGAATAGGAGCACTTGGATCTACAAATCTCCGGGACTTGGTGAAATTATACCCTCTGGAAACTGGACGGGGTGAAGCGGGACGAGGAGATCCGGGCGGAGATGACGACGTTTGGATCACTGAACTGGTGGATCTGGTCCACCCGACCAGATCGGATCCGGCCGGAGCTCCGGCGAGCGGCGGACGGCAGGCGGGGCGGCAGCGGCCGGCGGCCGAGACGGCGGCGGACGGCGGGCGGTGCGGGCGGCGGCGGCGACGCGGTGGCGGAGGCCGACGACCGGCAAGGCGGCGGGGAGAGCGGGGCCGGCTCGGGCGGCGCGAACGGCGAGGGAGCTCGCCGGCGGCGGGGAGAGTGGCGAAGGCGGCGGGGCACTCGGACGGTGCGGTGGTGGAGTGAGGAGTGCGGGCCGGGAGGGCCCGCGGCGGGCTTCGGCGGGCCGGCCGTGCGGCGATGTGGGCGCGGAGGCTCGCCCTATCAGTGGGCGACGCGTGGCACGGTGGGGGCGTCGGACATGTCCGGCCGGCGAGATTTCGTCCGGCCGCGTGAGGAGAGGGAGAGGGTTAGGGTTTGATTCGGAATTTTCGGGGAGGACCTATATATAGGCATAGAGGGAGCTAGGAGAGTCCAAATGAGGTGCGGTTTTCGGCCACGCGATCGTGATCGAACGCTCTAGGACATGGAGCAGAGTTTGGTGGGTTTTGGGCTAAATTGGAGGGGTGTTGGGCTGCAACACACATGAGGCCTTTTCGGTCGCTCGATTAACCGTTGGAGTATCAAACGAAGTCCAAATGGTACGAAACTTGATAGGCGGTCTACCGGTAGTAAACCAAGGCCGCTTGGCAAGTCTCGGTCCAATCCGGAAATTTTTAATCCCCACACATGAAAGAAAGCTAGAAATGGCCACCGGAGGAGAACGAAGCGCCGGAATGCAAAACGGACAACGGGAAAAATGCTCGAATGCATGAGACGAACACGTATGCAAATGCAATGCACATGATGACATGATATGAGATGCATGACAACGACAACAACACACAGAGACAAAACCCGAACCCGAGGAAATAAATATAACTTAACGCCGGAAACGGCAAGAGTTGGAGTACAAATAGGGAAAGTTACATCCGGGGTGTTACAACACTCCACCACTACGAAAGGATCTCGTCCTGAGATCTAGGACTGAAAGAACGCCGGGTACTCAGAACGGAGGTGATCCTCGCGTTCCCAGGTAGCTTCACGGTCGGAATGGTGTGACCACTTGACTTTGAGAAATTTGATTGACTTGTTGCGAGTCTTGCGTTCAGTCTCTTCAAGAATAGCAACTGGGTGCTCACGATAGGAGAGATCTTCTTGGAGCTCAATGTCCTCAAAGTTGACGGTGTGGTCAGGAGTCTTGAAGCACTTTCGAAGCTGAGAGACATGGAACACGTCATGCACATTTGCAAAGTTTGAAGGAAGCTCGAGTTGATAGGCGAGGTCGCCTCTCTTGCTGACAATCTTGAAAGGTCCCACGTATCTAGGGGAAAGCTTCCCTTTGATACCGAAGCGACGAGTACCTTTCATAGGAGAGACGCGGAGGTAAACATGATCTTCGATCTCGAAAGCCAAATCACGGTGCTTACTTTCATACTAGCTCTTCTGGCGGGATTGGGCTGCTTTGAGGTTATCACGAATGACTTTGCACATTTCCTCTGCTTCTGTGATTAAGTCATTACCCAAAAGCTGACGTTCACCGGTTTCAGACCAGTTGAGAGGGGTACGGCACTTCCTGCCATACAGAATTTCAAAAGGGGCCTTGCCCGAACTTGCTTGAAAACTGTTGTTGTAGGAGAATTCAGCATAAGGAAGACAATCCTCCCACTTCATGCTGAAGGAGATCACACAAGCCCTGAGCATATCTTCAAGAATCTGGTTGACACGCTCGACTTGACCGCTTGTTTGAGGATGGAAAGCAGTGCTGAAGCGGATGTTAGTGCCCATGGCCTTCTGAAAAGAATCCCAAAACTTCGAGGTAAAGATGCTGCCACGGTCTGAAGAGATCACTTGGGGAATACCGTGCAGAGAGACAATTCAAGAGGTATAGAGTTCCGCCAATTGAGCTGCAGTGATCGACTCTTTGATAGGCAGAAAGTGAGCCACTTTGGTGAGTTTGTCGATGACAACGAATATAGCATCATTGCCACGCTCGGACTTTGGAAACCCAGTCACGAAGTCCATTTCAATGTGGTCAAACTTCCATTCTGGAATGGCAAGACGTTGGAGGAGACCTGCTGGCCTTTGGTGTTCTGCCTTCACTCTTCTGCAGACATCACATTCATTCACGAATTGAGCGATCTCGCGCTTCATTCGAGTCCACCAATAAGCTTGCTTGAGGTCCTGATACATCTTCGTGCTCCCAGGGTGGATGGAGAGGAGAGAATTGTGAGCCTCGTTCATGATCACTTTACGAAGTTCACCTTTGGGCACAACAATACGATCCTCGAAGAAGAGAGTGTCCTTGTCATCAAGGCGGTAGCACTTGTACTTGGACTGACTCTTGGCAATCCCAATCTTCACCTTTTTCACCATAGCATCAAGAAGCAGGGCTTGGCGAATCTGGTCTTCTAAGGTGGGAGAGACTTGAAGGTTGGCGAGGAAACCTTGAGGAACAACTTGCAGATTAAGTTTGCGGAAAGCTTCACAAAGCTCGGGTTGATAAGGCTTAAGAATCAGACTGTTGCAGTAAGCTTTCCTGCTCAGTGCGTCAGCTATCACATTAGCCTTGCA
Source organism: Triticum dicoccoides (assembly GCF_002162155.2). Lineage (NCBI taxonomy): Eukaryota > Viridiplantae > Streptophyta > Magnoliopsida > Poales > Poaceae > Triticum > Triticum dicoccoides. The sequence continues at coordinate 240,236,950 of NC_041384.1, read as the reverse complement.
TGGAGTGTACTCAATACTTGGATTATACTCTTGAATCATTTTGACCCATCGAGTTTGCCTGAGGTTGAGATTAGGCTGAGTGAAGATGTACTTGAGACTCTTGTGATCAGTGAAAATGTCCATTTTTCTTCCCAATAGAAGATGTCTCCAAGTCAAAAGAGCATGCACAACTGCCGCCAACTCGAGATCATGAGTGGGGTAGTTCTTCTCATTAGCCTTCAACTGGCGAGATGTATAAGCAACAACTTTATTCTCTTGCATCAATACTGTGCCAAGACCTTGGAGAGAGGCATCACACAAGACCTCGTACGGTTTGGATTCATCAGGCGGAGTTAGAACTGGAGCAGTGATCAATTTCTCTTTCAAAGTGTTGAAAGCAATATCACACTCCGGAGACCAAACGTACTTGACGTGCTTCTGAAGAAGATTTGAGAGAGGCTTCGCGATCTTAGAAAAGTTTTCAACGAATCTTCGGCGATAGCTTGCGAGACCGAGAAAACTGCGGAGTTGCTTCACGTTCTGAGGAGGTTCCCAATTCACAATTGCAGACACCTTCTCAGGATTCACGGCAATGCCCTTGGCAGAGATGATATGACCAAGATAAAGAACCTCATCGAGCCAAAATTCACACTTGGAGAACTTGGCGTAGAACTGATGTTCCCTGAGCTTATCGAGAACCAAACACAAGTGCTTGGCATGATCTTCCTTGTTCTTGGAGAAAACCAGAATGTCATCGAGATAGACCAAAACGAAGTCATTGGTGTAGGCATTGAAGATGAAGTTCATCATGCGAGAGAACGTCGGAGGAGCGTTGGCGAGGCCAAAAGACATGACAGTGTATTCATATGAACCAAAGCTTGTTCTGAATGCTGTCTTGGGAATATCTTCTTCACGAATGCGAATCTGGTGATAACCCATACGGAGATCAAGCTTGGAGAATACTTGGGCACCTTTGAGTTGTTCGAACATCTCATTGATGTTGGGAAGTGGGTATTTGTTCTTGATGGTCTTCTTGTTCACTGGACGGTAATCAACACAAAGTCGGTCCATTCCATCCTTCTTCTTCACAAAAAGAACACCACAACCCCACGGAGAAGAACTAGGCCGGATGAGACCCATTTTCTCTTGCATATCGAGTTGCTTCTTCAGCTCCTTCAACTCTTCAGGTCCGAGTTTGTAAGGACGTTTGCACACAGGTTCCGTGCCAGGCTCAAGATCAATAACGAATTCAACTGGCCGGTGCGGAGGCATTCCTGGAAGCTCTTCTGGAAAGACGTCTTGATATTCGCAAACGACTGGAATTTGAGAGATGCATCCAATTCACCCTTCTCATTGAGAGAAAACAGACGGATAGTATTATCCCGAGCGGCAAAGACAATTACATCCTCAGATGAATGAGTCAATTGAATCTGCCTGGCTGCACAATCAAGCTGAGCCTTGTGCTTAGAAAGCCAATCCATTCCGAGAATAAGATCAATATCGGAGTTACCAAGGATCATTGGGGAAGCCAGAAACTTGAAATCACCCATCGAGATAGAAATATCCGGAACTTCGTAGTTAGCAAGCAAGCATCTACTCGGAGAGACGACTGCTAATGGCTTATGCATAACTTGAGAAAACCACCCATGCTTAGATGCAAAAGGTCTGGAAATGACGCAATGCGATGCACCAGTGTCAAAAAGAACTTTTGCAGGAACATCGTTAACAGGAAGGTTACCCATAATCACATCTGACGAGTCCTCTGCCTGGGCTGCATTCACCATATTGACCTTGGCGTACTTGGGGTTATGCTTGACCACAGCTGTACTTGCCGATCTGACAGGAGGAGGAGGAGGAAGACGCCTCTGGTTGAGACACTTGTTGACATAGTGACCCTTCTGTTGGCACTTGTTGCACGTGACCTCTGAAAGCGGACGGTGATACGGAGCACTCGATCTTGGAGCTTGAGACGAAGTCTTGTTCTGAAAGCCAGGGTTGGGTGGGTGGGAAGAACCACTGCCACCTTTGCTCTTCTGCTGATACGGCTGACGGAACGGAGGAGGAGGAAGCCAAAACTTCTGCTGCTTGGCCATTGGAGTAGAGGAAGAAGGAGTAACATCTCTGACTCGCTTCTTGGAAGCATCACACCTCAACTGAGCAGCCTCTTGCTTCAGTGCCATGTTGTAGAACTCATCGTATCTCAAGGGCTCGAAGAGAACAAGAGCGAGCTGAATTTCTTCTCTGAGACCACCCCTGAACTGATATATCATGCTCTTCTCATCAGGGACGTCCTGCTTGGCAAAGTGGGCGAGCTTCTGAAACAACTTGTTGTAGTCATAGACAGACAAAGAGCCTTGCTTCAGATTGCGGAATTCCTCACGCTTGCTTTCAACCACGCTCTGAGGAATATGATGAGCTCGGAAATCTCGACGGAAATCATCCCAAGTGATAACACATCTACCTCTGGAGTCCTTGTACTGCTGGAACCATTCTGCAGCTTGATCTTTGAGTTGGAAGGAAGCAAACTTAACAAAGTCCACAGGCCTGATGTTACTGCACTCGAAATGCTTACACAGATCCACAAGCCAATCGTCAGCATCGGTTGCCTCAACACAATTGCTGAAAGTCTTTGGCCCGTTAGTAAGGAACTGGTTGAGTGTAGCAAAGTGACTCTGATTGCTGCCTTGATTCCCTTGACTGCCTTGATTGCGCTCTTGAAGAATTTGCATGATCAGCTGTGTGTTTGCATTGGTTGCGGCCATCACAGCTTGCCATGTCTCTGGAGGAGGTGGAGGTGGTGGCGGATCAGGATTCGGAGTCGTGCGTGTTGGAGGAGCCATCCTGAAGAGGTTGACCACCATTAGCACATTGACAGATAAATATTGAAGCTGAATTCAACGGAATGAAAATTGCAACATATAGTCTTCACATCCGAACAAAATGGACGAATGCATTCCTCTTGAAATGGTCACATATCCATAAATTGAGAAGCCACGTAGAATTAAGGTAGAGAAATAATTCAACAAGGTACGGATCAAGAACGAATAATCGGTAAGAAATCCCAATCTCAAACCAATATCCGTGGAAGAAGAACTAGAGCTACTAGAATTCCCACCTATGAAACTCCCGAACCTTTCCGGTTATGCAATTAGGTGTTGGGGATACAGGGGAAGCATAATATCTCACCCAAACTAGCAAATCCTACATCCAGCTGTATCCATCCTTCAACACATAACCAAGAAACCTTCGGAAACCATCTACCTCAACCTTCGAAAAGCAACCGTTATACAAGTTATGGCAATACTCCCGAACTCCCGCCCCAGTACTGGGTGGCGTCGAGGTTATCTCACCAATGAACTGCATAAAAGAGGTATATCGATGTCGGCGTACTAAACTCAGGTATTCCAGAACTGCAACGATAAAATTATGATGACAACACCTCAGAGCTCAACTCCCCGGGACACTTCCACTAAACCCCTGACAGGAGGCACCAAGACAATGTTCTCATCATAAAACCATCGGAACGATTCCAAGATACCCGCGTGATCCTAAAAAAAATTAGTGAAATTTGAGAAGAGAAGAGTCAAAACTCTACGTAAGGATGCCTTACCAGAGCGATGAGGAGACTGGGAAGTAAAAAAGAATTCCTAATCTCTCCGATATATAATTCCTAAAGACTCAAAACATTTTTTTCTAGACACAACTCGGTCGCTAAAAACGATCAAGCAAGGGGGCTCCTAAGGTCGGGGAAGGCTCTGATTACCAACTTGTAACACCCTCGATGTGACTATAGCTCCCACGTGTCGAGGCACGACTTAGAGACATAATCGCATTGAAGGCATATGTCGCAAGTTAGGCAATCTTCACAACATCCCATGTAATATGATAATAAAAGGGAGATAATATAGTTGGCTTACACTCGCCACGTCAATCAAGTACACAAATAACATTACATCAACCATTCACTCAAGGCCCGACTACGGCGCCAAAATAAAAGAGAACCCAACATGTGACAACGGTCCCAATCACTCCCAACTGGGCACCACTACTGATCATCGGGAAAGGAGACGTAGTAATGTTGAGAGTCTTTGTTGAACTCCCACTTGAGCTCACACGCGTCTCCCGGAGCGGAATCATCAGGCCATGCATCTGGTGATATAGTAATCTGTGAGCCACAGGGACTCAGCAATCTCGCACCCTCGCGATCAAGACTATTTAAGCTTATAGGTATGGCAAGGTAAATATAAGTGGAGCTGCAGCAAGCGACTAGCATATATGGTGGCTAACTTGTTCGCAAAAGAGGGCGAGAAGAGGAGGCAAAGCGCGAGCGAGAAGCTAGAGAGCAACCTGCGCAAACATTACTCCAACACCGTGTCCACTTCCCGGACTCCGCCGAGAAGAGGCCATCACGGTAACACACTCAGTTGATTCATTTTAATTAATTAAGGTTCAAGGTATCTACAACCGGACATTAACAAATTCCCATCTGCCCATAACCGCGGGCACGGCTTTCGAAAGTTCAAATCCCTGCAGGGGAGTCCCAACTTAGCCCATGACAAGCTCTCACGGTCAACGAAGGAACAGACCTCCTCCCAAGACGTTCCGATCAGACTCGGTATCTCGGTAACTCAAGACACTTTGAAAGGTTAAAACAAGACCAGCAACACCGCCCGAATGTGCCGACAAATCCCGATAGGAGCTGCACATATCTCTTTCTCAGGGCACACTCAGATTGTCTAAACTTCCGGTAGGCCAGCCCAGAGTTGCCCCTGGTAGCCACCGGCGGCTGACGGTTTGGACCAACACTCAGAGGAGCACTGGCCCGGGGGGGTTAAAATAATGATGACCCTTGAGTCTGCAGAACCCAAGGGAAAGAAAAGGCTAGGTGGCAAATGGTAAAACCAATGTTGGGCATTGCTGGAAAAGCTTTAATCAAGGCGAAATACCAAGGGGTTCCCATTATAACCCAACCGCGTAAGGAACGCAAAATCCGGGAACATAACACCGATATGACGGAAACTAGGGCGGCAAGAGTGGAACAAAACACTAGGCGAGAGGCCGAGCCTTCCACCCTTTACCAAGTATATAGATGCATTTAAGATAACATAGCAATATAATGATATCCCAACAATTAAATAAAAGATGTTCCAACAAGGAACGGCCTCCAATCTTCACCTGCAACTAGCAACGCTATAAGAGAGGCTGAGCAAAGCGGTAACATAGCCAATCAACGGTTTGCTAGGACAATGGTGGGTTAGAGGTTTGACATGGCAATTTGGGAGGCTTGCAAGCAAGTGGTAGTCATCGTAGCAATGGCATAGCAAAAGAGCTTGCAAACTAGCATAGCAAAGATAGTAGTGATTTCGAGGGTATGATCATCTTGCCTCCACAGTTGTCAGAGTTGACTGGATCCTCAAAAGCAAACTCAACGGGCTCCTCGTTAGCTAACTCGTCTCCCGTCTCTACCCAAACAATACAAACAAGCAACAAGGATACAATCAACCACGTGCAAGGATCAAACAAGACGATGCAACGATGATATGCTATGCGGGATGCGATGCGGGATGCAAAATGCAAGATATGACAGGAAATGCATGAACCTGGCCTCAACTTGGAATTACAAGGGTGCCACTGGAAAGATGAGATGAAATCGCTTGAAAACGATATAAAGAACATCGGAATCGGAGTTACGATTTGGAAATGGCAAGCGATTCAAAAATGACACCGGTCTGCGATTTACAGCAAGTAGGCATCTAAATGCAATGAAATGAACATGCTACAGCACCCAAACATGTCACCAAAATACATGGCAGGGAAGCATTCAAGATTCTTAACAAAAGTCTAGCATTGAGCTACGGCCTATTCATTCATTAGGAGGTTCAAACAAGCATGGCAAAAACGCAAATGGTAAAACAGATCTCAGACTTAGTGAAATTAACACTTGTCTGGAATTTCAGATCATATAGCCCTCTTCGGAGCAACAAAACAATATGCTATAGGACCTGAACATGACAAGGAAAGACATGGCATGGAGCTACTCAACAAGCTTAACAAAAGTCCCTTAGTGACCTTGAGCCAAAAGGGATCACAAAATATACTAACAAGCACACGAACATAGCAAAAACATAATCAGTTTTCAGACTTAGTGAAAACTGGGACATGCTGAAACATAACTCACGAAGGCATGTTTACGAGCTCGATGCACTCACCACGGTGCAAGTCATGGAAAGACAAGCATACATCCCTTAAGAAGGAACAAAATACAAGCTAGACATGGCAAGAACAATGGCATAGTGTGCACGGGTCAACTACAACAATATCGGCAAAATCGCAAACAAGTTGAGATCTGCCCAGATTCACAACGAAGCAAAAGTAGAGCTCGATTGACTCAAGCCAGGGTGCTTCATAATTGCAAACAAAGACATGTATGGATAGATCACTACAATATTAACAAAACTCCCTTACTGATCATCCTCAAAAGAGGCACGGATCACTAGGAAACAACAAGAACATATGGCATCATGAACTAAACAATCCCAGGTCTTAGTGAAATCACTAAGTCCCTGAAAACAGAATTAGCAAGTGCGCCACTTTGCAAGCTTGCACAAGTCACCACACACATCCTAAAAATACATGGGTTGCACCTCTGGAAAGATGACAAAACCCTTAACAAAACATATGTAGAACTCACGGTCATAGCATGCACACAATAATCATGGCAAAAATGACAAAAGTGCTAAACGGAGTAGCAGATCTGACAATTAACTCAAGTAGCCCTCTTCTAACAGCATCTCGGGCATCAAGATGAGCTCAAATGAAAATGATGCAATGGAATGAAATGGTGTAGTCTCTGAGATGAACATTTTGATATGCTATATGCATGAATCGGAGCTACGGTTGCAAAGTTACGGAGCCGCGAACAGGAGCACTTGAATCTGCAAATCTCCGGGACTTGGTGAAATTATACCCTCTGGAAACTGGACGGGGTGAAGCGGGACGAGGAGATCTGGGCGGAGGTGACGGCGTTTGGATCACTGAACTGGTGGATCTGGTCCACCCGACCAGATCGGATCCGGCCGAAGCTCCGGCGAGGCAAGGTCTCCGGGGAGCGGCGGACGGCGGGTGGGGCGGCAGCGGCCGGCGGCCAAGACGGCGGCGGACGGCGGGCGGTGCGGGCGGCGCCGGCGACGCG
>NC_041384.1:240213635-240229007 GCF_002162155.2 Triticum dicoccoides | reverse complement strand
CGCGAACGGTGAGGGAGCTCGCCGCGGCGGAGCTCGCCGGCGGCGGGGAGAGCGGCGAAGGCGGCGGGGCACTCGGGCGGTGCGGTGGCGGAGTGAGGAGTGCGGGCCGGGAGGGCCCGCGGCGGGCTTCGGCGGGCCGGCCGTGCGGCGATGTGGGCGCGGCGGCTCGCCCTGTCAGTGGGCGACACATGGCGCGGTGGGGGCGTCGGACATGTCCGGCCGGCGAGATTTCGTCCGGCCGCGTGAGGAGAGGGAGAGGGTTAGGGTTTGATTCGGAATTTTCGGGGAGGACCTATATATAGGCATAGAGGGAACTAGGAGAGTCCAAATGAGGTGCGGTTTTCGGCCACGCGATCATGATCGAACGCTCTAGGATATGGAGCAGAGTTTGGTGGGTTTTGGGCCAAATTGGAGGGGTATTGGGCTGCAACACACACGAGGCCTTTTCGGTCCCTCGGTTAACCGTTGGAGTATCAAACGAAGTCCAAATGGTACAAAACTTGATAGGCGGTCTACCGGTAGTATACCAAGGCTGCTTGGCAAGTCTTGGTCCAATCCAGAAATGTTTAATCCCCACACACGAAAGAAAGCTAGAAATGGCCACCGGAGGAGAACGAAGCGCGGAATGCAAAACGAACAACGGGAAAAATGCTCGAATGCATGAGACGAACACGTATGCAAATGCAATGCACATGATGACATGATATGAGATGCATGACAACGACAACAACACACGGAGACAAAACCCGAACCCGAGGAAATAAATATAACTTAACGCCGGAAACGGCAAGAGTTGGAGTACAAATAGGAAAAGTTACATCCGGGGTGTTACACATGCACCTTCAATCTCTTGTCTTCTTCCTCCAGCGTCGCCGGGACTGCCTGGTCCAGCCTCCGGCGGCTAGCGGCTCTGCTTAGCATGCATCGCTGCGAAGCGCTATCCCACTGTCTTCCAGGCTATCCCTCCACCCCTCCACACCTTCTGTTATTCTCCATCGACTGCAGCCCCACGCCGCACCAGAACCAGTTGTAACTCTTCTCCTCCACTCAATCTGCGACTCACTACCGCGTCTTCCCATCTTCGAGTCGTTCCCGTCTGGGGCCTCGCCGTCGTCCACCACCTCATACTCCTCTCTGCGCGGGCTTCCACTGTCGCGTCTTCCCCGGCTCCGCGTCGTCCCCTTCCTAGGCCTCGCCGTCGTCCACCGCCCTGGTGCTCTCGGCGCGGCGTGGTCAACGTGGTCAAGGAACGACTTCCATCAGAAAAGTATTGTACATGGAGAGGCTGACAGTTGGGTCCACGGCCGCAGCACGGAAGTGCCTCCTTATTACGTGCAAAATAATTATTCCTCCACCTCACAGCAGGGACCCACCGGACGAGCCACCGTATTTCACGAAAAAAACGTTTCCCCTGACTCCTGGGACCCACCAGCTACATCTTCGCACGCAAGGAAGTGCGTCCGGGCAAAAAAACGATTCGCCCCCTGACTGCTGGGACCCACCAGCTACATCTTCGCACACAAGGAAGTGCGTCCGGGCAAAAAAATAATTCGCCTCCCTGAGTGCTGGGACCCACCAGCTACATCTTCGCACGCAAGGAAGTGCCTGATAGTCGGGACCCACCTGGTCAAAGCGTACGTAGCCTTGTCATTCTGGTCGCGAACGTGTACGTACATACTGGTCGATGTAGAGGCGCGCACGTGTCGTAGTAGAGGCGCGCATGTAGCATGTACAAGTACGTACAGCGGCCAGGGTGCAAGAAAGTAAATACGGCCACGTATGTACATACGGGCGGGGTCTCGAACACCTACTCGCGCATATGTACGGCCAAGGCTCGTGTACATGGCTGGGTCAGAACGGAGAAACAGCATCATCGTCGTGTTCATGGGGAGCCAACCGGGTGGGACGGAACGCAAAGCGTCGTCGTGTTCATCGGGAGGGCTTGGACGGAACAGACGATGGAAACGAGGTCTGGCGTACCGTAAAACGGAGGAAACGGCCTTGTGTTCGACCGGCCACGTTCGAAACAGGATCCTGTTCATTGGGAGGCATCTGGCGTACCGCAAAACGGAGGAAACGGACCTCCTACGGTCGAAACGGGGGTCCTGTTGATTGGGAGGGGTGTGGCGTACCGCAAAACGGAGGAAACGGACTTGTGTTGGAGTGCTACGGTCGAAGTGGGGGTCCTGTTCATCGGGAAGGGTGTGGCGTACCGCAAAACGGGACTCCACGGGATACTGTTCATCTCCACCGTCGACCCCCCCCAGCCTTCACGGGCTACTATTCATCCACCGTCGACCTCCTCCAGCCTCCACCTGCGACTGTTCATCCACGGGCTCCTGTTCATCGAGCCTCCACCGCGCGCTACTCCACCGGCTAATGTTCAACCAGCCCTCTCCACGGGCTCGTGTTCAACCACCCCTCCACGGGCTACTGTTCATCCTGCCCTCCACCGTCTACTGTTCATCCTGCCCTCCATGGGGTGGTCCTGTTCATCCTGCCCTCCACGGGGGTCCTGTTCATCCAGCCCCAACCGACTCGATCAATCGGGGTACTGTTCATCTAGAGGCAACACCACGGGGTCCTGTTCATCCACCCCATCGGGAACTGTTCATCCACTCCCCCCCTGTCGTGGTTCTAAGTCTGACAGTAGAGTGGGGGGGTAGATATGGAGAGGCAAGGTCCTAGCTATGGAGAGGTTGTCACACAAGAGATGTACGAGTTCAGGCCCTTCTCGGAGGAAGTAAAAGCCCTACGTCTCGGAGCCCGGAGGCGGTCGAGTGGATTATGTGTATATGAATTACAGGATGCCGAACCCTTCTGCCTGTGGAGGGGGGTGGCTTATATAGAGTGCGCCAGGACCCCAGCCAGCCCACGTAATGAAGGGTTTAAGGTGTATTTAGTCCGGGGCGTCACTGGTAACGTCCCACATAAAGTGTCTTAACTACCATAAAGTCTACTTAACTACAGGCCGTTGCAGTGCAGAGTGCCTTTTGACCTCCTGGTAGTCGAGTGAGTTTTCGTGGTCGAGTCCTTCAAGTCAGTCGAGTGAATCCCTCGTTGGTCGACTGGAAGGTGACCTCTTCTAAGGGTGTCCTTGGGCAGGGTACTTAGATCAGGTCTGTGACCCTACCCTAGGTACATGACTCCATCATTAGCCCCCGAATGGATTGAGGCTTTGAGTGACGGAGGAGTTGATGCTGTTTCCGATTAACCTTTGCACACCGGTCGTGCGTTGTTCTGAACCGGAGAATCTCTTCGTTGATAGTGAGCAACTTGTCTTCAGTCGACTCGATCCATTCTTTTCTTTCGTCGAGTGATCTTTCGTGCTTCGTCGATTTCCGAGCGATGGATCGCAGGAAATCCCGCGCCTGACAGACTGATCTGCCGTTCGCGGATTCCGCGGGATGCGAAATTTGGGGAAACGCGTGAAGCGGAGCGGACCGCGGCGTTCGGATGGGACGGGACATAGACGCCTCGATCCCCGCGCCGCTTTCTTCGCCACGTATCCCGCCCGCGTAACAGTTCCAGGATATGATTAGATCTGCCAGGTCCACCTGTCATCCACTCGGAAGGGATCTTATAAATGCGCCCGGCGAGGGTTTTTTGAACAGTGCCTCAGCATTCTCTCTCTGCCCCCTTCGTCTCCGCCCAACGCGCTCACTCTCGCCTCCGCACCACTTCTCCTCACGCGCCCCGCCAGAAGCCATGGTCAAGGAGAAGACGGCGGCGCTAGAGCGCGCAAAGAAGGCGTCGGCGACGGAGAAGGCGAAGGGGAGATCCACCAGCCGTGGTGGGTCTTCGTCCAGATCCCGCCTGCCGAAAGGCTGGGTCCAGGGAGATTGGATCCAGTCGACCATCACGGAGAAGGATCTCCTCGACATGGCCAACGAGGGCCTGATCCCCCATGGAGCTGCGAGGCTTCCGGGGAAAGAGTGGCAGCCCCAGCCGGAAGAGGGTGAGTGCGTGCTTCTGGCTACCCATGTCGACCGCGGATTCTCTTTGCCGCCGAGCATTTTCTTCCGTGGTTTCTTGAACTTTTTTGGAGCGCAGCTCCACCACTTCACCCCGAATTCTATCGCCTATCTTGCCGCGTTTATGTCCATGTGCGAGAGTTTTCTGGGCTGTCGACCGCACTGGGGCTTGTTCAAGCACATATTCACATGTCGCTCTCAAACTGTGAAGAAGGCGAGTCCAGGCGACGAAAGAACCCGAGTGGTCCAAATGTGTGGAGGTCTGGGGATCCAGGTGAGAAACAAGAGCACCTTCCCAGCCATGACATTTCCCGAGTCAGTCAGAGGCTGGCAGTCGACCTGGTTCTACTGCCAGGATGAGTCGACACCGGGGCAGTCGAGTGGGCTCCCTCCATTTACCATGGACCGAGTGAACAAGCCCTCCTCTCTGAAGCTGATTCCGGAGGAGAAAGCTGATGTGAAGATGTTAATGGAGCGCGTAGTTCAGTTGGTTCGGGAGGGAGTGACGGGCATGGATCTCCTGGAAGTTTTCCTTAGGCGCCGAATCCAGCCTCTTCAGTTCCGGAGCCACTGCATGTGGTTGTACTGTGGGACTGAGGATGTGACTCGGGTCAATCCAGAAGCAGTCGACGATGCCACTCTGGAAAGGTGGATGGCCGCTGTTACTGGGAACAAGGACAACCCTCGCGGGGCCAGAAGGATTCCTCCACTCGACTGCCACAGTGACCCAAACAAGGCATGTCTGCCCCACTTCCCGTTGTATTCTCATCATATTTTATTTCTGCTTTCTCTGCTGATCGGTCGACTGATCTTTGTCTTGTTGTCCCTCAGACCCTCACTGAACTGTACTCGATGCCCAACGGAGCGCAGGCTCCGACTGAAGAGGGAGAAGCGAGCGGGGGCGAGAGCCAGGAGGAGGAGTGGGACTCGGACGCCGCCGAGGCCGATGATGATGACGATGACGATGATGATGATGACGATGAGGACGGGGAAGAGAAGGAGGAGGAGGAGGTCGCACCACCGCGCTCGGAAAGGCGGTCGAAACTTGTCCATGACCCTGCGACTGAACGCGGCGAGGGGGTCGCGACTGTTACTCAGTCGACCAAGCGCCCCCGGACCACCTCTCCGGCGCCGACTGAAAAGGCGCCGAAGCAGCCCAGGGCGGCCCCATCGAAGCCGACCAAGCACCTGCCGAAGATGAAGGTGTCCATCCCCACCATATCAGGGTAATCATATTGCTTACGTCTTCTTGTTTTGTGTGAACTTTATCTCTGGTTGGTGCTGGAGTTAATCGACTGACTCTTTGGAGTTGCAGTGCTGCTACTTCTGAGACCTCAGCCCGGGCTGACGACCATGCGATGGAGGACGCAGCAACCTCAAAACCTGGTATTATACTCTTAACACCGTTTCTAGTCGACTGACTCATGATCTCTAATTCTGATTCTTTTCTGTAGCTCCATCCAATGTTGTTATCACTCTCCCTGATGATGATGAAGACGAGGAACCACTAAAGCACAGAATGAGAAGGAAAGTGTCTGCCAGCAGGGTGCCCCAGGATGTGACGGTGCCTGAGACTCTGGTCGCGGAGGAGGAGAACACCACTCGACACACTGTGTCCTTCGCAGATCCGCTGACGAGTGCTCCGCAGCCCTCCCTCTTCACGATGCACCACGTCCCAGAGGACCAAGCTGGCGCCGCGAAGGAGGCGATACGCCAGGCAGGGATCATGATGGAGCAGTTGAAGACCATCCGGGATGCGAGCCAGGCAGCTTACGATGCCAGTTCCGCCCTTCAAAGGAATGTTCAGGTCAGTCGACCACCACTTGTTCTGTTAGGATATGCTATCAAAAAACTTTTCTTTCCAGAATTTATAGTAGTCACCCACTGGGTGTGTCGATTTAAACTCCGTGTTAGCGGGGGCACGCTGAGTGCACCCGCTTGGTGTAGTCCCCAGGGCTAAGGTCGACTGCTGGCAGTCGGCCTTAGGCTTTACAATTTCAGTCTCTCCGTCATTCGACTACGGCGAATGGATTTCGCAAACCGGTGGGGGCACGCTGAGTGCACCCACTGGGTGTAGTCCCCGAGACTGTGGTCGACTGCTGGCAGTCGGTTACAGTCTTAAAGAATACATCTTTTTTTTTGAGGTCGACTGGTCGACTCTGTCTTCAAATAGGATTAGTGGGGGCACGCTGAGTGCACCCACTGGGTGTAGTCCCCAAGGCTAAGGTCGACTGCGGGCAGTCGGCCTTAGGCTTTATAATTTCGGCCTTTCCGTCATTCGACTAAGGCGACTGGATTTCGCAAACCGGTCGACTGGTCGACTCTGTCTTCGACTGGTCGATTAGTGGGGGCACGCTGAGTGCACCCACTGGGTGTAGTCCCCGAGACTACGGTCGAATGCTCGTATTCGGCTGTAGTCTTAGAAACGCGTGATTTTTCCTTTTTCACTCGGAAGTGAATTATATTTGACATTTTAGTCGATTGGTTCTTCGCAGAACTCCTGTGATCTTGTGGCTCGCTACTCTGAGCTGGAAAACAAGCACATTCAGCTCGAGCTGAATTTGAAGCTGGTTCAGGAGAATCTGACGAAGGCAAAGGAGGAGACCGAAGGTATGTTTGGTGAGACCTTGACGACTGCTTTTTCCCTTTATTTGTTTCAAAATCTGATCTTGCTGTAACTTGCAGGTAAGGTGAGGGAGGCCCAATGGAAGAAGGACCTTGAACTAGCTGAGAAGATCAAGTTTGTTGACGAGAAGTTAGCTTCAGTCGCCAAGCTTGAGCAAGAAAATGCCAATCTGAAAGCTGCTCTTGGGAAGAAAAAAGATCTGGAGGCCTTCCTGAATGGTCTTGCCAAGAAGTTGTTTCTTATGCTTGAAGGTAAATCTCTATGCTCGGCGATCATTTCCAACCGTGGTTTTTCCATTCGACCATCGCCTTGACTCGGTGATCGTCCTTGCAGAATTTTGTCAAAACTTTGAAGAAGAAACTAGCCGGCTGGAACCAAACCTTGACCCCGTCAATTCTCCGATGGATGACAAAGTTGCCATGAATGTTTTCCGACTGGAGTCCCGTGTTGCAGCTGTCGTGGACTATCTTGCAAGGCTGAAGGTCGCCACATCTCGCATCGACTCGACGCTCTGGCCCGGGGAGACACTTCAGAACGACCTCGAGTCGCTGATGGCTCGCTTGAACACGATCCCTGGTCGAGTGCAGGAGTGGAAAAAGTCCTCGGCTCGGTGCGGTGCAGATGTTGCTCTGTGTCTGGCCCGAGTCCACTGCAAAGATGCGCGAGAGGACAAGCTGGCGGCCCTCCGGGTGGCCAACACCAAGAAACACGACTTCAGGTCCTTTATGGAAACTTTCCTTGCGGCTGCCACTCGGATCACAGATGGAATTGATCTTGATGAGTTTGTTGCACCTTCCAGCCCTCCACAGGAGGGGTAAAAAACTTCTTCTAAACTCGATGCTTTAAATTTGCCTCGGTATGCCGAGTGGAGTTGTAACCGATAAACCTTAACGGGCTTAGCGCCTGAGCACTTTCGGTTCCTTTAGGCATCGATCCGAACTTGAATTTGGTGTTTGAATATGATTGCTTTTGGCTCGAAATGTCTTTTGCAGGTTCAAAGCGGGGCGCTTACTGCAATCGACTTATTCCTTAGTCCACTTAGGCGAGCGCTGGGCTGCAGCTAAGCCCCCGAGTGAGAGGTTTGCTCTTCACTCGGTAGGAATTTTGATAACTTAGGCGAGCGCTGGGCTGCAGCTAAGCCCCCGAGTGAGAGGTTTGCTCTTCACTCGGTAGGATTTTTGACAACTTAGGCGAGCACTGGGCTGCAGCTAAGCCCCCGAGTGAGAGGTTTGCTCTTCACTCGGTAGGATTTTTGACAACTTAGGCGAGCACTGGGCTGCAGCTAAGCCTCCGAGTGAGAGGTTTGCTCTTCACTCGGTAGGATTTTTGACAACTTAGGCGAGCACTGGGCTGCAGCTAAGCCTCCGAGTGAGAGGTTTGCTCTTCACTCGGTAGGATTTTTGATAACTTAGGCGAGTACTTGGACTGCAGCTAAGCCTCCGAGTGGAAGTCTGGCTTACCACTCAGTAGGATTTTATTTAATCTTAGGCGAAATGGATTCGCAGCTAAGCCTCCGAGTGAGAGGTTTACTCTTCACTCGGTAGGATTTTATTTAATCTTAGGCGAGCACTGGGCTGCAGCTAAGCCTCCGAGTGAGACGTTTGCTCTTCACTCGGTAGGAATTTTGATTACTTAGGCGAGTACTTGGACTGCAGCTAAGCCTCCGAGTGGAAGTCTGGCTTACCACTCGGTAGGATTTTATTTAATCTTAGGCGAAACGGATTCGTAGCTAAGCCTCCGAGTGAGAGGTTTGCTCTTCACTCAGTAGGATTTCTATATCTTAGGCGAAACGGATTCGCAGCTAAGCCTCCGAGTGGGAGTCTGACTCACCACTCAGAGGATTTTTACAAACTTAGGCGAAACGGATTCGCGGCTAAGTCACCCACTGAGGGGAAATTTTATTGGACAAAATAAAAAGTGACAAAAATTATGGAGGAACTATGACACTATTATTTTGAGGTCCATGGACTACAGAAGTACTTTATTGCAACTCATCTGAGTGATTAAATTTAAGTGTAAAATGGGCGGAGTAGTTCCGCGTTCCAAGCTCGGGGCTCGTCGATATTATGCTCGACGTTGTAAAGACGATACGCCCCGTTGTGGAGAACTTTGGTGATGATGAAGGGTCCTTCCCAAGAAGGAGCAAGCTTGTGTTGTTTCTTCTGATCCACTCGGAGAACTAAATCTCCTTCCTGGAAGGTTCGACCCCTCACATTTCTGGCGTGGAAACAACGCAAATCTTGTTGGTAGATGGTCGACCAGATCAGAGCCATCTCCCTTTCTTCCTCTAAAAGGTCGACTGCGTCCTGCCGCGCTTGTTCAGCTTCTGCTTCGTTGTAGATTTCGACTCGAGGAGCATTGTGGAGAAGATCACTCGGTAAGACTGCTTCAGCTCCGTAGACCAAGAAGAATGGAGTTCTTCCGGTCGACCGATTAGGTGTGGTCCGCAGTCCCCAAAGCACCGAGGGAAGTTCGTCGACCCAAGCTCCAGCTGCATGCTTGAGATCACGCATCAGTCGGGGTTTCAATCCCTTGAGAATCAGGCCATTGGCTCGCTCTGCTTGTCCATTCGACTGCGGATGAGCGACTGAAGCGTAGTCGACTCGCGTGCCTTGAGAGTTATAGAAATCTCTGAATTCCTCCGAGTCAAAGTTCGACCCATTATCCGTAATGATGCTGTGCGGGACTCCATATCTGAATATTAGTTCCCTGATGAAGCTAACAGCAGCACCAGCGTCAAGGCTCTTGATTGGTTTAGCCTCAATCCACTTGGTGAATTTGTCGACTGCCACCAGTACATGCGTGAAACCACTTCGCCCTATTCTCAACGGACCGACCATGTCCAACCCCCATACTGCGAAAGGCCAGACGAGTGGGATGGTCTTCAGAGCCGATGCAGGCTTGTGCGACATATTCGAGTAGAACTGACATCCCTCGCACTTATCCACTATTTCCTTTGCCATCTCATTCGCCTTTGGCCAGTAAAATCCGGCTCGGTAGGCTTTGGCCACGATGGTCCGAGAGGACGCATGATGACCACAGGTTCCCGAGTGGATATCATTGAGGATGATTCGACCTTCTTCTGGTGTTATGCACTTCTGACCAACTCCAGTCGCGCTTTCTCTGTATAATTGTCCTTTGATTACGGTAAAGGCCTTAGATCGACGGACGATCTGTCGAGCCTCTTGCTCATCCTCCGGGAGCTCTTTTCTCAGGATATACGCGATATATGGAACTGCCCAGTCGGGAATGACCACCAAGACCTCCATGACCAAGTCGACCACTGCTGGGACTTCAACCTCAGTCGGATCTGTGGCACTCTTGGGCTGTGGAGCTTCTTCGGTGAAAGGATCTTCTTTGACTGATGGAGTGTGTATATGCTCCAAGAACACACCACTCGGAATGGCTTCTCTCTTGGAACCTATCTTTGCTAGATCATCAGCTGCTTGATTTTTCAGTCGGGGTATATGATGGAGCTCCAACCCCTCGAACTTCTTTTCCAGCTTCCTCACTGCACTGCAGTATCCAGTCATGGCTGGGCTTCTCACGTCCCACTCCTTCATCACTTGGTTGACCACTAAATCCGAGTCGCCATAAACCATCAGGCGACGGACGCCGAGTGAAATGGCCATGCGCAATCTGTATAAGAGGGCCTCATATTCTGCCTCATTGTTGGAGGAATCAAAGTGAATCTGGAGCACATATCTGAGCTTATCTCCTCTAGGGGAAACCAGGACAACCCCAGCACCGGAACCATTCAACATCTTAGAGCCATCAAAGAACATGGTCCAATGCTCCGAGTGAACTTCAGTCGGCTGCTGCTGTTCAATCCACTCGGCGAGGAAATCTGCTATTGCCTGGGACTTAATGGCTTTCTTTGCCTCAAACTTGATATCAAGGGGAAGAAGTTCAATCGCCCATTTAGCCACTCGACCAGTTGCATCTCTGTTGTGCAAAATCTCTGATAGTGGAGCGTCGCTGACGACTGTGATGGAATGATCAGAGAAATAATGAGCAACCTTCTTTGTGGTCATGTATATTCCATACACAAGCTTCTGATAATGAGGATATCTCTGCTTGGATGGAGTCAAGACTTCAGACAAATAATACACTGGGCGCTGAACTTTGAGAGCTTTTCCTTCTTCTTCCCGCTCGACCGTAAGCACAGTACTGACGACTTGTCCTGTGGCTGCGATATAAAGCAGCAGAGGCTCTTTGCTGATTGGAACAGCAAGCACCGGCTGGGTGGAGAGCAGAGCTTTTAGCTCGGCAAACGCTGCATCAGCTTCTGGAGTCCACTCGAACTTGTCTGCCTTCTTCATCAGTCGGTAAAGAGGCAATGCCTTTTCACCGAGTCGTGAGATGAATCGACTTAATGCGGCCAAGCATCCAGTAAGCTTCTGGACATCGTGCACTCGCACAGGGCGTTTCATTCGGAGAATAGTGCCGATCTTCTCTGGATTAGCGTCGATTCCTCGCTCGGAAACGAGAAAACCGAGTAACTTGCCGCCAGGAACTCCAAATGTGCACTTTGATGGATTGAGCTTGATATCATACCTTCTGAGGTTGGCAAATGTTTCGGCGAGGTCAGCGAGCAGGTCGGAACCTTTTCGTGACTTGACGATGATATCATCCATATACGCTTCCACATTCCGACTGATTTGAGTGAGAAGACACTTCTGAATCATTCGCATAAATGTGGCTCCGGCATTCTTGAGGCCGAATGGCATGGTGATATAGCAGAAGCACCCGAATGGAGTGATGAAAGCTGTTTTTACCTCGTCGGGTCCGTACAGACGGATCTGGTGGTACCCGGAGTAGGCGTCTAGAAAAGACAGTCTCTCGCATCCTGCGGTCGAGTCAACAATTTGATCTATGCGAGGGGGAGGAAAATGATCTTTCGGGCAGGCCCGGTTGATGTGCTTGAAATCAATGCACATTCGGAGCGATTTGTCCTTCTTAGGAACCATGACAACATTAGCGAGCCACTCGGAGTGGTATATCTCTCGGATAAATCCTGCCGCCAACAATTGAGCCACTTCCTCACCAATGGCTTTTCTCTTCTGGACGGCGGACCGTCGAAGATGCTCTTTGACTGGTTTTGCAGATGAGTCGACTCTTAGGCGATGCTCAGCCAGTCCCCTGGGAACACCTAGCATGTCAGCGGGCTTCCATGCAAAAATGTCCCAGTTCTCACGGAGGAACTGGATGAGCGTTTCTTCCTATTTCGGGTCGAGTGTTGTGGAGATGTGGGTCGGAGCTGCATCGGGGTCGGTCGGGTGAATGTGAACAGGCTTTGTCTCACCGGACGACTGAAATGCAGATTCTGTGGCGGGTTTCTTGGATCGCAGCAAATCACTCGGATCTGCGTTTTGCTTGTATTCTTCGAACTCGACCGCTGTCACCTGGGAATCGGCAATCTTTGAGCCCTTCTGAAAGCACTCTTCTGCCTTTTTCCGATCACCGGTGACAGTGATCACTCCTTTGGGGCCGGGCATCTTCAATTTGAGGTACACGTAACATGGTCGAGCCATGAACCGTGCATAAGTTGGTCTCCCCAAAAAGGCATGATATGCACTCTGAAAATCCACGACCTCAAACGTCAACTTTTCTTTGCAAAAATGTTTCGAATCACCAAACACCACGTCTAGAGCTATTTGGCCGAGTGACTCGGCTTTCTTCCCTGGTATAACTCCATGAAAGCTCATGTTACTGGTGCTCAGTCGGGACATCGGAATGCCCATTCCTTTCAGCGTGTCTGCATACAACAAATTCAGCCCACCACCACCGTCCATCAGCACTTTTGTCAGTCGAGTGCCTTTGACAACTGGATCGACCACCAAAGCTTGCCTCCCAGGGGTGGCAATATGAGTTGGGTGATCAGATTGGTCGAATGTGATGGGTGTTTGGGACCATCTCAGATAATTTGCTTTTGCTGGGGCAACCATGTTCACCTCTCGGTTAATGACTTTCAATCGACTCTTGCTTTCCACATCTGCAAAGATCATCAGAGTGGAGTTGATATGTGGATATCCTTCCTCACTATCCTCCTTGTCTGCGGGCTTGTCCGACTCCTTCTCCTTGTCCTTAGACTGTTTTCCCTGAAACTGCTGGATCAGGAGTCGACATTGGCGAGTGGTATGCTTCGGGTAGATGATATTCCCCTCTTCGTCTTTCTTCGTGTGGATGTGACACGGCATATCCATCACGTCGTTCCCTTCCTTATCCTTTACCTTCTTAGGGTTCCAGGATCCTTTTGGTTTCCCTTTAAACTTTCCCTGAGTCACGGCCAGAGCCTCTCCAGGAGCTGCCGGTTCAGCCTTCCGCTTCTGTTTCCGACTGGTGTTTCCCTTTTCCGACTGACTCGGCTTGTGTTTGCCGCTTCGGAGTCGGTCTTCTTCTTCTCCGTTGGCGTACTTGGTAGCAATCTCCATCATCCGACTCAAGGTCATGTCACCGGTTCGACCAAATTTCAAACTCAATTCTCTATTCTTGACACCATCCTTAAAGGCGCAGACTGCCTGATGATCAGACACATTCTCCACAGTATGGTGCAAAGTGATCCATCTCTGAATATACTCCCTGAGAGTCTCATTGTTCTTCTGCACGCAGACTTGCAGCTCCGTCAATCCAGCCGGTCGCTTGCAAGTTCCTTCAAACGTTCTGATGAACACTCGGGACAGATCTTCCCAAGTGTAAATGCTGCTAGGAGGTAATTGAGTCAACCATGCCCTGGCAGAACCTTCCAGCATGAGGGGCAAATGCTTCATGGCCACCTCGTCGTTCCCACCACCAATCTGAACCGCCACTCGGTAGTCCTCAAGCCAAGTTTCAGGCTTAGACTCACCAGTGAACTTGCTGACTCCTGTCGCCAACCTGAAATTGGGAGGGATAACTGCGGCTCTGATAGCTCTGCTGAAACATTCAGGACCAGAAACATGCACTCGACTGCTTGTGGGCGCATCTCTGTCGAGTCCACCTCGATGGGCTCTGTTCCGGTCGACTAAACCTTGCACGATAATGGATCGCGCGTCAAAGCCTGGTTCTCTGGGGTCGACTGGAACTCTTCGCCCCGCACTGAGCTGGCGCCTGTCATCTTGCTGCCGAGGAGCGTAAGACCCACCCCTCAGAGGGGAATTGGGCACTCGACGCCTATCATCTCGGTCGAGTCGGTCACCATATTGGTCTCGCCGATTCTCGCGCCCTTCACGCCGCGGAGGCGATCTGGGGCTGTGAGCCGACTGAACCGTATTCGCAGCGACG
This sequence comes from Triticum dicoccoides, assembly GCF_002162155.2. Taxonomy (NCBI): domain Eukaryota; kingdom Viridiplantae; phylum Streptophyta; class Magnoliopsida; order Poales; family Poaceae; genus Triticum; species Triticum dicoccoides. The sequence continues at coordinate 240,215,144 of NC_041384.1, read as the reverse complement.
GATCGACTGTGAATTCTGTTGCGCGACTGCGACACGGCCGAATTCTGATCTCCTGCTGCCCGGAGCAGATCCCTGATCTGCATCAAGCCTCTGCCAGCTTCCGACTGAGAGGGCTGGATGGACTCTGCTATACGGGTCGCAGCTGCTAAATTCTGGATTGGGGTTCGATATACCTGAGTCGGCGGGAAGAGTTGCCGTCGACTGGTGTCGGGAACTCGTTGCCGCGCGCGCTCGTCGAGTGCTCGCTGAAGATTCTCCAGTCGAGTGCGTTCAGCCAAATTGGCTAAACGAGCCTCCTCCAAGGCGCGAGCCTCGGGGGTTTCTCCTGCGATGGGAGTACGCAGGGCATCCACGTTCCTGCGGCGAAGTTCCTCTCTTTGCAGAGAGTCGAGTGGCTCGGGCTGGTACTCTTCGTGGTCTCGTGCGGGGTCGCCTCCGTCGCCTGCCCCACCATCACGGGCGAAGCCAGGGGGACTGCGGGGCCCGTCGACCATCAGGATTTCCGCCACTGGATCACTGCTATCGCACTCGGATGCAGTCTCTACGGAGCCAGTCGACAGATCGAACAGGCCATAGAGAGATTCGTCGGGCTCGATTGCCGCAACTTGGGTGGTGGCCGTCTGGCGAGCCACCGCGTGCCTCACCCACCACTGAAGCCTCGACCGGCCCGAGCGCTTGCGCTGGCGGGAGATCGGGAGGGTGGTCGATGGGGGAGTCGACCGATACGGAGTCGACGGTTGCCGCAGCAGAACGCCGCGGACACATGCGCGAAAATGCGTCGCACTGCGGACGGGGAGCGCATCGACGTCGAGTGGAGCCTCCTGGAGCCAGGCGGAGTCGTCGACGACGAAGGTGAGAGCACCGAGACGGATCTCTCGACCCTCAACCAAAACTCCAGCAGTCATCATGATGAAAGTACTCGGAAGAACCGCAACTTCTCCACAAAATCGCTAAAATACCTGCCCCACGGTGGGCGCCAACTGTCGTGGTTCTAAGTCTGACAGTATAGTGGGGGGTAGGTATGGAGAGGCAAGGTCCTAGCTATGGAGAGGTTGTAACACAAGAGATGTACGAGTTCAGGCCCTTCTCGGAGGAAGTAAAAGCCCTACGTCTCGGAGCCCGGAGGCGGTCGAGTGGATTATGTGTATATGAATTACAGGATGCCGAACCCTTCTGCCTGTGGAGGGGGGTGGCTTATATAGAGTGCGCCAGGACCCCAGCCAGCCCACGTAATGAAGGGTTTAAGGTGTATTTAGTCCGGGGCGTTACTGGTAACGTCCCACATAAAGTGTCTTAACTACCATAAAGTCTACTTAACTACAGGCCGTTGCAGTGCAGAGTGCCTTTTGACCTCCTGGTAGTCGAGTGAGTCTTCGTGGTCGAGTCCTTCAAGTCAGTCGAGTGAATCCCTCGTTGGTCGACTGGAAGGTGACCTCTTCTAAGGGTGTCCTTGGGCAGGGTACTTAGATCAGGTCTGTGACCCTACCCTAGGTACATGACTCCATCACT
>NC_041384.1:240149847-240213210 GCF_002162155.2 Triticum dicoccoides | reverse complement strand
TGTTCATCCAGAGGAAGCATCGATCGGTTTCAGTTAGCAGCAGTAGCGAAGGAATCGCTCGATCAGGTTCAGTTAACAGCCATCGATCGACCGCTCGGGTTTAATAACGTGTATCCTGCAGTGCAATCGCTCGGGTTCAATTAGAGCCCAACGCCTCGCTCGAGTTCAATTAGAGCCCAACGCCTCGCACACACGCGCGTAAGTACGAGAGAAACGCGCATCGCACGGCCCCCAACCACCCGCCGTAACCGGGGACTCGCCGATATTTTCCGTTCCCTCGCTTCTACCACAGTTTTTTCTATCATGGACGGTCCAAAGAATGTCATGCAGCTGCGTCTCCGGCCCTCCCAGGACAAAAAGCCCATTTTTTGTCATAGAAGTAGGACCCCACCACATCTATGATGATACAGGGTTTTGTCACAATTATCGTCATAGAAGTGTCATAAGTATGACAGGAAAAAAATCCGTTCGTCCCAAAATGTCAAGGATGTGTCTTTTTTGTAGTGGGGGACTCCTCCTTCCTTGGCGCGCCTAGAGAGGGTCGGCCGGCCTCCCACTCCCTCCTTTATATACGTGGGGAGGGGGCACCCTAGAACACAGAAGTTGATTGTTTAGCCGTGTGTGGTGCCCCCCTCCATAGATTTCCACCTCGGTCATATCGTTGTAGTGCTTAGGCGAAGCCCTGCGTCAGTAACTTCATCATCGTCGTCATCACGCCGTTGTGCTGACGAAGCTCTCCCTCGACACTCAGCTGGATGTAGAGTTCGTGGGATATCACCGAGTTGAACGTGTGCAGATCGCGGAAGTGCCGTAACTTCGGTGCTAGGATTGGTCGGATCATGAAGACGTACGACTACATCAACCGCGTTGTCATAACGCTTTCGCTTACGGTCTACAAGGGTACGTGGACAACACTCTCCCCTCTCGTTGCTATGCATCACCTAGATGGATCTTGCGTGTGCGTAGGATTTTTTTTTTAAATACTACATTCCCCAACAATGAGATGCATACCGTTATTGCCATGCTTACTATTTACTCGTGGATTAGATTAGTCGAAAGAGGGCTAATATTTCCAACATGTTGCATCCAACAAGTGATGTGTGTTCCCGTCAAACCCTACCTGCGTGGCACCGTCTTCTCGTTTGTAGTCGTCAACCCTGCCTAGCGTGGTACCCTACCCATGTTCACTACTGAGGCCTCTTCCAATGCATTGGTGCTTAGAAGAGGTGTTAAGTGTATCTTATCAACTAATCTCCTCCATGCATAGGTGCTTAGAAGAGGTGTTAAATGTATCTAATCAACTGATCTCCTCAATGCATAGGTGCTTAGCTTTTGAAGATGTGCTTTCTTCGTTTTGATTGCTTAGCAACTAAACTACTTCATGCATTGTCTAGTGCTCTCTTCCCTCTTTAATTGCTTTGCCACATTGGCTTTTTGTCTATTGGGACATTCTTAGCACATGTACACCTTGAAGCATTGAGAAGGGCCTGACTCACAAGTTCCACTTAAGCTCTAGAGTCTAATTCAACAATGATACTTGCACAACCTCTCCAGCAAGTCCAACCCTTTTTGCATTGGCACCGCCTTCGTCATCGTTGCATCCAACATGTAATCAAGTATAGCAGGAAGAGCCAGCTACAGCCTCATCATCAGGGCTGATCCTAGGCCATGGCAAGAAGTGCAACGAGCTGGGGCCAATCTCAAATAAGGACCCATTACTACATCTACTTACATAACTACGTTAACGTCTTATCAAATGTGTTTTGTCGAACATACGTCAACACTGGAAAAAAAATGACTGCTAACGGACTCCAGACCTCATGTCCCTCGACCTAACCAGCTTCAGCTTCAATGTCCTGGGCCTCCCCTTTGTTGAGTAAATTAGCAATTTTCTGATTAATCTAATTCAAAAATAAATCATGAACATGGCATTGACAATATTATTTTATACTGATATCTAACTATGTAGCCACGTACTACACATACATTAGATATATCTACATAAAACCACAAGTACGCCAACACAGGAATAAACAAGAAAGGGATAAAAGGATTATACCCTCTAGTCGGCCAGGTGATAGCCCATTGTTGATCCTAGCAGTAACCCGTTATCCTACTGCTAGAATGTTTGGCGGTAGTAAAAGGGTTACATCTGGTTAAACTTTCAAACAGGGGTCAAATTGCTCTAAAGTTTCATCAAAAGGTCAAAATAGTGATTTTGGCCCGGCATGCGCAAGGGATACGATTTTCACCGTGCAGATTCTGGCCTAAGTGGGCTTTTGTTAGGTGCAAACGTGGCCCAATCCAGCCCATTGTCTCTCCCAAATGTACCCCTTCGTCCAGTTTTGTTCCTCCTACGACAGAGTTACAACAGATGCAGCGCCGCCGCTGGGCTGGACTGGCTGACTACTCCCAATCGCCGATGTTTGCCGGAGGAAGGATAGGTAGGGAGGGGCGCCGAGAGCTCCTATTGGACGCATTCTGCGTCAAACAACCGCGCGACGCACGCACGGAAACTCCGACTGGGCCGGCCCAATAGTGGGCGCGCCTGTTTGCTTGTACAGTAGCGCTGCGATGTTCGTCTCAAAAGAAAAAATAGCGAAAATAAAGCGCGCTTCTGCCAGGATTCGACCTCTTGACCTCCAACTCGCGTTCAAAAGGAGCCACCCAGTAGACCTATCAACTGTTGGTTGTTAAAACATGAAGCGTGCTGGTATAAGAACTAATACCAATGAAGAATCTGGACAGTTTTTAAAAAAATTCAAACTTTCCTTTGAAATAGTGATTTTTTAACAAACAAGCAATATTTCAAAATACGATAGATTTTTTAACAACTCGGACATATTTTCAAATTTCAGAAAATAAAACAAAAGACGTGAACATTTTTTGACAGATTTGTTTAAAAAATTCCTGAAATTTTTTCGAAAACCTGAACCTTTATAGAATCTTGAGAACAAAAGTTTGATAATGGGAACAATTTTTCAAAAGCACAAACTTTTTTGAACGTACGATTACGCAAACCAATTTTTGAACCGGAATTAGTTACTGTAGTGAACAACATTTTGAACGTACGATTACGCAAACAAATTTTCTGAAAACGAGCAAAATTTGAGTTTCTCAATCATTTCTGGAATTTGTGACATTTCTTTAAAGCACAAACATTTTCTGAATCTTGAGAACAAATTTTGAAACGGAGAACAAATTTGGAAGCATGAACAATTTTTTAAAGCACAAAACATTTTTGAATCTTCAGAACAATTTTGAAAAATCCCGAACAAATTTGGGAGCGCGAACAATTTTTTAAAGCACGAACATTTTTTGAATCTTGAGAACAAATTTTGAAACGGAGAACAAATTTTGAAGTGTGAACAATTTTTTAAAGCACAAACATTTTTTAATCTTGAGAACAATTTTGAAAAATCCCGAACAAATTTGGAAGAGCGAACAAGTTTTTAAAGCACAAACATTTTTTAATCTTGAGAACAATTTTGAAAAACCCCCAACAAATTTGGAAGAGCGAACAATTTTTTAAATCACGAACACTTTTTGAATCTTGAGAACAAATTTTAAAACAGAGAACAATTTTGTAAAATCCCAAACAAATTTGGAAGCGCGAATATTTTATGAAAACGTGAACATCTTATGAAATCTGGTATATTTTCTGCATTTCAAAAGTTCTGAACTTTTTTGTGTAACGAGAACAAATTTTGAATTTTGAGAACATTTTTCGAAAACTGAACTTTTTATAAAAAAAATAGGAACAAAATTTGAATATTTTGAATTTATTTTGAAGAAATAGAAAGAAAACAAAAAAATCAGGAAATTTTTTCGAAGTTGTGAACAAAATTTTGAAAAAGCGAACACTATTTCAGAAATATGAACAAATTTTGACAAAAAGAACATTTTTGAAAATTCTAAACCATATTTGAAGTTTTTGAAAAGCTTAAAAAGAAAAAGGAAAAAATTAAAAAGAAAAAACAAAGAGAACGAGAAAAAAGAAATAACAGAATAAGATTGTGAAGAAAAACCAGAAAGAACCAGTAGAAGGAACTGGTTTTAAGTTTTATCGTCGCTTTCAGTTTCTTTAAGTTTAGCTTTGTTGTTCATTTACATCCACGAGTCGGTCGCGATGGCTACCGCGGCGTGTACCTCTATAGGAGGTGGTTAGTTCGATCCCTGTTCCGACCATTTTTCACGGTTTTTTAATATCGCGAAGCGAAACCAGTTAAATGGGCCGGCCCAAGGTGAGCTGCGCCCTGTGCGAAGCGGCGACTACTTGCTGCAGTAAGCGGTGAATAGGAAATTCCAGGAGCGACTGCTCCGCCGCCGGCCACCCTGAGCCGGCCCGAATGGTGGATCCGCCACATAGCACGGGCTCGGCTCCCTGGCAGACACGGCCTGCTCCCTCCCTCCCTCAGGGTCAAGCAGCAGGTCTGAAACATAAGGCGTTTCCTAAACGGCGCCCATTGCGCCCGTTACAGGCATGTGCGCAAACGGGCGCACACCCCCGCGATGCTCTGGGCCGACCCATCTAAAGTGTTTTCTTTTCTGTCTTAATCTGCAAAAAATGGGGGCTGCCGCTAGGATTCGAACCAGCCACATCCCGCATCAAGGACAGCTAGTCAAACCACTCGGCCGCCGCACGACACCTGGTTGGAACATACCTTTTTCTCTGTTATTCGTTCTTCTTCCTTTTCCCTTTTTTAGTTTTCCCTTTTTTAGTTTTCCCTTTTTTAGTTTTTCGTTTTTTTTCTTTGTCTTGGTGTGATGAATTGGTTTGCAAATACATGGACGTTTTCTTCAAATCGATGAACTTTTTTTGAATTACGATGAACTGTTGTTCAAATTCGATGAACTATTTTTCAAATTTGATGAACTTTTTTTTGAATTTTGATGAACTTTTTCCAATTTTGATGAACTTATTTCAAATTTGATGAACTTTTTTCCACTTTTTTGTGAACTTTTTTTTCAAAATTGATGAACTTTTTCAGATGCATGAACTATTTTTCAAAATTGATGAACCTTTTTAAAATTGGTGAACTTTTTTCAGAATCGATGAACCATTTTTGAATTTTGATGAACTTTATTCAAATATGTGAACTTTTTTCTCAAGATTTGTGAACTTTTTTTTGAAATGGATGAACCTTTTTCAAAATCGCTAGACATTTTTCTCAAAATCGTGAACTTTTTTTCAAAACAAATGAACTTTTCTGTTATTCGTGAACCTTTCCCAAAATGTTTTCAAAAAATTTAAATCAAAGCGCTATAGTAAACGTTTGCGGGGGTACAAATGTACTTAGAAAGTTGTCCCTGTAGTTGGTTAGTAGAGCGTGGTAGGTCAGGTGGTTAGTCTTACTGGTTCCGTGTTGTCACGGCGTGAATTCGACCCTTGCTGAAGACCATTTTTGCGCTGTCTTTTTGGCGTTTCCTATGTAGCGATTGAATCTTGCTGGGCGGCCCAGTCGAATCGCCTTCAGGCGCCAGTACAAGAACCGGCGCTGAGAGCGCCGGTTAGGAGCTCCCAAAACATAACGCAAGTCTCAAACACCCTTCATTACCTGAAGTCACACACACTGATAGAATGATGGGCAACTCTGTCTGGATGGATACTCAACAAAGGCCAAATTGTATGTACACCAAAAATGTTATGACGTGACAAATCAAGTTATACTAGCAAGATGCCTGTGCGTTGCACGTAACGTAACATCAAGATGCATTTGTATAAATAATTTATCTTGTGAGAGAAAAAATGAACGAGGAAAGGCCCTATTTGCAAATGTGGAGAAGGATGTGGGTATCTTTTTGCAAAATTGCCATAGTTTTCTTCCTATCCGTCAGATATAAATCGGACAGTCTATATTACAGGATGGCAGGCATGCCATCATCATCAACTCCGCTTTTTTTATAAGAAAAGAGATGTCAAATGGCACGAAAACAAATACCCTAACCAGATGACGTTGAGCCAGCCGTCTCACACAACAGACAGGCGCCCAAAGAACATGTACAGCTCAAGTACTCCTAGTAGATTCGCTGAGGAGAATACTGAATGTATGTATGCATGCATGTATGCATGCATGCAAGGTAACGACAAAAGACTCTCGAGGACTTCTGCTCACTACAACTAAATACAGCTAAATGCTTGGCTCTCCAACGTCCATGATAAACAACACAAAGCGCAATGCAGTAAAATAAGCACCTACAACGAACAAAAAGCTTGATTTTGTTACTCTTGTCTGGACACTCACTCAAAACGCCACTCCTGAATTTGAATACGAGGAGAAAAGACAAACAAAACCAAATATTCTCAGCTTGTCAATTCATGCTGACAGGAGGAATATGGTCAGTCCTAGATTCAAATGAGAAAGACAAAAATTACCAAGTGCTGCACTCCTGAATTGCCCATAAATGGTTTTCAAAGAATACATTCGCTTGATAACTCTATTATCTATTACTACAATGTAAGAAACAATACCAGACACGAAAAGAAAATAAAAGAAAATTGCAGGCAGATTGATAGATTTATTTTATCACTAATCTAAGGGAGAACGCGAGAAAAAAAAAAAACAAGAACGCAAGAATAAAAATTGAAACTGAAATAAAACTGACTATACGACAAGACATGGACTAGTTGATCCCAGATAAAACTGATACTACCTTATAAGAGTCTAAAGTCCCAATGACATTTCCTAGTCATAACTACATGACTGTCTACCTACAAGACGTGACCAACAAAGTAGTAGTCACTCCCACATGATGTTCACAGTTGCTTTTCAGCTTGACACACATGTAACAACAACGACAGAACATTAGTCAGAACTCAGAACATCACCAAATTGGTCGAAGCACCGACAACGAATGGCTCCATCAACAACCGCGTCAAGAAGTAGAACACGACTCCCAGCATGATGGAGATCGGGAGTGCGGGCAATGCGTGCCTGCATATCGACAGCAAGATGAGGGTGCAGCCAAGCCCAGCGATGATGGCAAGGTAGCACGCATAGACCGTCATGAGATCATACATGGCAGCCCTCCCCACAAGCACACTGTAGAAGACAAAATCGCCAAGTCCCAGCTTGATGCCCCTGCTAGACTCAAACATCTCAAACTCCTCCTCGGGAGGTTCTGATGAAGAAATTTGTGTGTGCTCCTCATTGGCGATGGTAGGGTTGGCAGATGCCGCTGACACCAATGGAGCTGTCTCTTCTTCCTCCTCGCGCTGCTCGATCTGAATGACAGCATGCTGTGCATTCCCACCTTGATTTGATGTCTGCCCTGTTACAGCTTGATTTGAGGTAGCCATGTCACGGCTTGTTGAGCCAAGATCCCTCATTTCTACCATGGCAGGACCGGAATCATCCTGCTGACCCACCCTGTCATACAGGTTTGGACCCGATCGGGCAGCCGAATCGCGGTGCTGCGACTCCTCGGACCACATTGCCGGAGCATAGGAGGAGGAAGTCTCGGCTGGGCCTACCGTGGGGCGTGATTCGTAGATGAGCGCCGGGAGTTCGTCGTCCCTGGAGGAGGCGAGCTCCACAAGCATCCTGAGCGGGCCCCTTGGCGCGAGCACGGCGACGAGGTCATAGACGGCGAGGGCGAGGAGCATGATCCAGGTGGTCCACTCGGGGAGCCTGGAGAGCCAGGCGGCGACGATGACGGCGAGCGCGACCATGTAGCCCTGGCGGACGAGGATGGGGACCGCGGAGGCAAAGACGGAGAGGACGCCGACGGCGGATGCGTTGAAGAGGAGGAGGAGCGCGGTGGGCGCGTCGAGCGGGGCGTCGAGGCGGCGGAGGAGGGCGACGGCGATGGCGCCGCCCATGGAGAAGAGGACGAAGAAGGCGGAGAAGCGCATGTAGTTCTTGAGGAAGCCGGTGCAGCGGTAGTAGTAGAGCGCGACGAGGATGAAGGTGACGACGGCGACGAGCGCGACGAAGACGGCGGCGTCGAGGAGCGCGCCGACGAGCTTCTGGGCCGGGGAGTCGGAGGGGGACTCGAGGTAGACGAGCGTGGCGGCGGTGACGGGCGGGGGCGCGGAGGGGGAGGAGGAGGGCGGCGCGAGGAGCGTGATGAGGAGGACGACGAGGGCCATGCAGATGGAGACCGGGGACATGACCGCCAGCACCTCCTCGCCCAGGGTGTCGAGGACGGTGGCCGCGGAGCCCGGCGGGTCCGGCCCGTCGGCGACGGGATCCATGCCGTGCGGCGGAGGGGAAGGGATGGGAGGGGGGAGATGGGGAATTTTCCCGATCTCGGCCTGGGTCGCTCGCTCCCTGCGGCGGTCGGTCTCGCACGGAGGGTTTGGTGCTGGGTGTCCCTTTCAGTTCGACTCACTCTCACGCGTTCCCTGCAAAACTCGTGTTCCTGTGCATGTTCAATATTTCACTCGACTAGCATGACAATGACTCACCAGGGAGTTCGATTTAGCTAAGGAAAACTCCTACTACTGCTGCTGCTGCTGTAATAATAACCACATTAATCGAGCCGGTGTTTCAGTTCAAAACTCGTAGGTTTGGCTATCCGATCAATTCACGCGTTTTGTTTTGTGCAAGTTCTCAGAATTTTATCTCGTAGGTGTTTCAGAATTTTATCATCTCAGGAAAATGGGACGTTGCTTGCACGCTGGTGGTGAGGACATCTCCAGCCGTTCGGTCTAAAAGAGCGGCCTGAGGGCGGACCGGCGCTAAATTGGCCCCTGGGAGCGTTCCCAGTCGTCGGCCCATAGGTCGCCGCGGGTTCGGCGATATTCCATTTAAATTTTTGCAAACTTGGCAATTTTTGCACGAACTCGACGATGCTTCGTTGAAATTTGTATAAAAACATAAAAATATGCAAACCACGCCTAACTACGCCAATCTAAAAGCCGCCGTCTACATGCCGAGAAGTCTGTAGAAGCGGGTGTAGTCGTCGCCGCCGCCGTCGTTGCATGCCTCGCCTGCGCCGCCGCCGTCCCTGCTGCAGCCCTGGCCGAGGCGCCGACACGCGGTGGGGCGCTGGACGGCTCGGCCTTGTCCTCCTCGTCGCTGTCGAGGACGATGACGTCGCCCTCCTTGCGCCCGCGACGACGGGCCTGGAGCTCCAGGTGCGCCCGACGCTGGCGGCGCACCTGCTCGCAGACATAGTCTTCCTTCGCCCATTTGAGGGCGGACTCGTCGTCGAGGGCCACCATGTCGGTGTGCTCCGGCTTCGCGGGGAGCAGCCCCGGCTCGGCCTTCGGCCGGACCAGGCGGAGGGAGCGCGGGAAGGGCGGGGCAACCTCATTGATGACGAGGGCGTCGCTGCGAGTGAAGGAAATATGCCCTAGAGGCAATAATAAAGTTGTTATTTATATTTCCTTATATCATGATAAATGTTTATTATTCATGCTACAATTGTATTAACCGGAAACTTAGTACATGTGTGAATACATAGACAATCAAAGTGTCACTAGTATGCCTCTACTTGACTAGCTCGTTAATCAAAGATGGTTAAGTTTATTAGCCATGGACAAAGAGTTGTCATTTGATGAACGGGATCACATCATTAGAGAATGATGTGATTGACTTGACCCATCCGTTAGCTTAGTACTTTGATCATTTAGTTTACTGCTATTGCTTTCTTCATAACTTATACATGTTCATGTGACTATGAGATTATGCAACTCCCGAATACCGGAGGAACACTTAGTGTGCTATCAAACGTCACAACGTAACTGGGTGACTATAAAGATGTTCTACATGTGTCTCCAATGGTGTTGAGTTGGCATAGATCGAGATTATGATTTGTCACTCCGTGTATCGGAGAGGTATCTCTGGGCCCTCTCGGTAATGCACGTCACTATAAGCCTTGCAAGCAATGTGACTAATAAGTTAGTTGCGGGATGATGCATTACAGAACGAATAAAGAGACTTGTCGGTAACAGAATTGAACTAGGTATTGAGATACCGACGATCGAATCTCGGGCAAGTAACATACCGATGACAAAGGGAACAACGTGTGTTGTTATGGGGTTTGACCAATAAAGATCTTCGTAGAATATGTAGGAACCAATATGAGCATCCAGGTTCCGCTATTGGTTATTGACCGGAGATGAGTCTCGGTCATGTCTACATAGTTCTCGAATCCGTAGGGTCTGTTGGAAATATGCCCTAGAGGCAATAATAAAAGGATTATTATTATATTTCCTTGTTCATGATAATTGTCTTTTATTCATGCTATAATTGTGTTATCCGGAAATCGTAATACATGTGTGAATACATAGACACCAACATGTCCCTAGTAAGCCTCTAGTTGACTAGCTCGTTGATCAACAGATAGTCATGGTTTCCTGACTATGGACATTGGATGTCATTGATAACAAGATCACATCATTAGGAGAATGATGTGATGGACAAGACCCAATCCTAAACATAGCACAAGATCGTATAGTTCGTTTGCTAGAGTTTTTCCAATGTCAAGTATCTTTTCCTTAGACCATGAGATCGTGTAACTCTCGGATACCGTAGGAGTGCTTTGGGTGTACCAAACGTCACAACGTAACTAGGTGACTATAAAGGTATACTACGGGTATCTTCGAAAGTGTCTGTTGGGTTGACACGGATCAAGACTGGGATTTGTCACTCCGTATGACGGAGAGGTATCTCTGGGCCCACTCGGTAATGCATCATCATAATGAGCTCAAAGTGACCAAGTGTCTGGTCATGGGATCATGCATTACGGTACGAGTAAAGTGACTTGCCGGTAACGAGATTGAACGAGGTATTGGGATACCGACGATCGAATCTCAGGCAAGTAACGTACCGATTGACAAAGGGAATTGTATACGGGGTTGCTTGAATCCTCGACATTGTGGTTCATCCGATGAGATCATCGAGGAGCATGTGGGAGCCAACATGGGTATCCAGATCCCGCTGATGGTTATTGACCGGAGAGCCATCTCGGTCATGTCTACATGTCTCCCGAACCCGTAGGGTCTACACACTTAAGGTTCGGTGATGCTAGGGTTGTAGAGATATGTATATGCAGTAACCCGAAAGTTGTTCGGAGTCCCGGATGAGATCCCGGACATCACGAGGAGTTCCAGAATGGTCCGGAGGTAAATAATTATATATAGGAAGTGCTATTTCGGCCATCGGGACAAGTTTCAGTGTCACCGGTATTGTACCGGGACCACCGGAAGGGTCCCGGGGGTCCACCGGGTGAGGCCACCTATCCCGGAGGGCCCCATGGGCCGAAGTGGGAGGGGAACCAGCCCCTAGTGGGCTGGTGCACCCCCCCTTGGGCCTTCCCCCTGCGCCTAGGGTTGGGAACCCTAGGGTGGGGGGCGCCCCACTTGCCTTGGGGGGCACTCTACCCCCCTTGGTCGCCGCCCCCTTGGGAGATTGGATCTCCAGGGCCCGCGCCCCCCCTGGGGACCCTATATATAGAGGGGGGAGGGGGGCAGCCGCATCCATGCCCCTGGTGAAGGAAATATGCCCTAGAGGCAATAATAAAGTTGTTATTTATTTCCTTATATCATGATAAATGTTTATTATTCATGCTAGAATTGTATTAACCGGAAACATAATACATGTGTGAATACATAGACAAACAGAGTGTCACTAGTATGCCTCTACTTGACTAGCTCGTTAATCAAAGATGGTTATGTTTCCTAACCATGAACAAAGAGTTGTTATTTGATTAACGGGATCACATCATTAGGTGAATGATCTGATTGACATGACCCATTCCATTAGCTTAGCACCCGATCGTTTAGTATGTTGCTATTGCTTTCTTCATGACTTATACATGTTCCTATGACTATGAGATTATGCAACTCCTGTTTGCCGGAGGAACACTTTGTGTGCTACCAAACGTCACAACGTAAATGGGTGATTATAAAGGTGCTCTACAGGTGTCTCCAAAGGTACATGTTGGGTTGGCGTATTTCGAGATTAGGATTTGTCACTCCGATTGTCGGAGAGGTATCTCTGGGCACTCTCGGTGATACACATCACATAAGCCTTGCAAGCATTGCAACTAATGAGTTAGTTGTGAGATGATGTATTACGGAACGAGTAAAGAGACTTGCTGGTAACGAGATTGAACTAGGTATGGGATACCGACGATCGAATCTCGGGCAAGTAACATACCGATGACAAAGGAAACAACGTATGTTGTTATGCGGTCTGACCGATAAAAGATCTTCGTAGAATATGTAGGAGCCAATATGAGCATCCAGGTTCCGCTATTGGTTATTGACCGGAGACGTGTCTCGGTCATGTCTACATTGTTCTCGAACCCGTAGGGTCTGCATGCTTAAGGTTTCGATGACAGTTATATTATGAGTTTATGAGTTTTGATGTACCGAAGTTGGTTCGGAGTCCCGGATGTGATCACGGACATAACGAGGAGTCTCGAAATGGTCGAGACATAAAGATTGATATATTGGACGGCTATATTCGGACACCGAAAGTGTTCCGGGGAAGTTTCGGATAAAACCGGAGCACCGGGGGGTTACCGGAACCCCCCGGGGGGTTAATGGGCCTCATGGGCCTAAAGTGGAGAAGAGGAGGGGCTGCCAGGGCAGGCCGCGCGCCCCCTCTCCCCCTAGTCCGAATTGGACAAGGAGGGAGGGGCGGCGCCCCCCCTTTTTCTTCTCTCCTTCCCCCTCTCCTACTTGGACAAGGAAAGGGAGGGGAGTCCTACTCCCGGTAGGAGTAGGACTCCTCCTGCGCGCCTCCTACTAGGGCCGGCCGCACCCCCCCTTGGATCCTTTATATACGGAGGCAAGGGGCACCCCTAGACACACAAGTTGATCCATGTGATCATATTCTTAGCCGTGTGCGGTGCCCCCTTCCACCATAGTCCTTGATATTGTAGCGGTGCTTAGGCGAAGCCCTGCTACGGTAGTACATCAAGATCGTCACCACGCCGTCATGCTGACGGAACTCTTCCCCGACACTTTGCTGGATCGGAGTCCGGGGATCGTCATCGAGTTGAACATGTGCTAGAACTCGGAGGTGCCATAGTTTCGATGCTTGATCGGTCGGGCTGTGGAGACGTACGACTACATCAACCAAGTTAACGCTTCCATTGTCGATTTACAAGGGTACGTAGATCACACTCTCCCCCTCTCATTGCTATGCATCACCATGATCTTGCGTGTGCGTAGGAAAATTTTGAAATTACTACGAAACCCTACAGTGGCATCCGAGCCTAGGTTTTATATGTTGATGTTATATGCACGAGTAGAACACAAGTGAGTTGTGGGTGATATAAGTCATACTGCTTACCAGCATGTCATACTTTGGTTCAGCGGTATTGTTGGACGAAGCGGCCCGGACCGACATTACACGTACGCTTACGCGAGACCGGTTCTCCCGACGTGCTTTGCACATAGGTGGCTTGCGGGTGACAGTTTCTCCAACTTTAGTTGAACCGAGTGTGGCTACGCCTGGTCCTTGCGAAGGTTAAAACAACACCAACTTGACAAACTATCGTTGTGGTTTTGATGCGTAGGTAAGATTGGTTCTTGCTTAAGCCCATAGCAGCCACGTAAAACTTGCAACAACAAAGTAGAGGACGTCTAACTTGTTTTTGCAGGGCATGTTGTGATGTGATATGGTCAAGACATGATGCTAAATTTTATTGTATGAGATGATCATGTTTTGTAACCGAGTTATCGGCAACTGGCAGGAGCCATATGGTTGTCGCTTTATTGTATGCAATGCAATCGCGCTGTAATGCTTTACTTTATCACTAAGCGGTAGCGATAGTCGTGGAAGCATAAGATTGGCGAGACGACAACAATGCTATGATGGAGATCAAGGTGTCGCGCCGGTGACGATGGTGATCACGACGGTGCTTCGAAGATGGAGATCACAAGCACAAGATGATGGCCATATCATATCACTTATATTGATTGCATGTGATGTTTATCTTTTATGCATCTTATCTTGCTTTGATTGACGGTAGCATTATAAGATGATCTCTCACTAATTATCAAGAAGTGTTCTCCCTGAGTATGCACCGTTGCGAAAGTTCTTCATGCTGAGACACCAGGTGATGATCGGGTGTGATAGGCTCTACGTTCAAATACAATGGGTGCAAAACAGTTGCACACGAGGAATACTCAGGTTATACTTGACGAGCCAAGCATATACAGATATGGCCTCGGAACACGGAGACCGAAAGGTCGAGCGTGAATCATATAGTAGATATGATCAACATAGTGATGTTCACCAATGAAACTACTCCATCTCACGTGATGATCGGACATGGTTTAGTTGATTTGGATCACGTAATCACTTAGAGGATTAGAGGGATGTCTATCTAAGTGGGAGTTCTTTAAGTAAATTAATTGAACCTAAATTTATCATGAAACTTAGTACCTGATAGTATCTTGCTTGTTTATGCTTGTTTGTAGATAGATGGCTCGTGCTGTTGTTCCATTGAATTTTAATGCGTTCCTTGAGAAAGAAAAGTTGAAAGATGATGGTAGCAATTACACGAACTGGGTCCGTAACTTGAGGATTATCCTCATTGCTGCAAAGAAGAATTACGTTCTGGAAGCACCGCTGGGTGCCAGGCCTGCTGCTGGAGCAACACCAGATGTTATGAACGTCTGGCAGAGCAAAGCTGATGACTACTCGATAGTTCAGTGTGCCATGCTTTACGGCTTAGAATCGGGACTTCAACAACGTTTTGAACGTCATGGAGCATATGAGATGTTCCAGGAGTTGAAGTTAATATTTCAAGCAAATGCCCGAATTGAGAGATATGAAGTCTCCAATAAGTTCTATAGCTGTAAGATGGAGGAGAACAGTTCTGTCAGTGAGCATATACTCAAAATGTCTGGGTATAATAATCACTTGATTCAATTGGGAGTTAATCTTCCAGATGATTGCGTCATTGACAGAATTCTCCAATCACTGCCACCAAGCTACAAGAGCTTCGTGATGAACTATAATATGCAAGGGATGAATAAGACTATTCCCGAGCTCTTCGCAATGCTGAAAGCTACGGAGGTAGAAATCAAGAAGGAGCATCAAGTGTTGATGGTCAAAAAGACCACTAGTTTCAAGAAAAAGGGCAAAGGGAAGAAGAAGGGGAACTTCAAAAAGAACAGCAAGCAAGTTGCTACTCAAGAGAAGAAACCCAAACCTGGACCTAAGCCTGAAACTGAGTGCTTCTACTGCAAGCAGACTGGTCACTGGAAGCGGAACTGCCCCAAGTATTTGGCGGATAAGAAGGATGGCAAGGTGAACAAAGGTATATGTGATATACATGTTATTGATGTGTACCTTACTAATGCTCGCAGTAGCACCTGGGTATTTGATACTGGTTCTGTTGCTAATATTTGCAACTCGAAACAGGGACTATGGATTAAGCGAAGATTGGCTAAGGACGAGGTGACGATGCACGTGGGAAACGGTTCCAAAGTCGATGTGATCGCAGTCGGCACGCTACCTCTACATCTACCTTCGGGATTAATATTAGACCTAAATAATTGTTATTTGATGCCAGTGTTAAGCATGAACATTATATCTGGATCTTGTTTGATGCGAGACGGTTATTCATTTAAATCTGAGAATAATGGTTGTTCTATTTATATGAGTAATATCTTTTATGGTCATGCACCCTTAAAGAGTGGTCTATTTTTATTGAATCTCGATAGTAGTGACACACATATTCATAGTGTTGAAGCCAAAAGATGCAGAGTTGATAATGATAGTGCAACTTATTTGTGGCACTACCGTTTAGGTCATATCGGTGTAAAGCGCATGAAGAAACTCCATACTGATGGACTTTTGGAACCACTTGATTATGAATCACTTGGTATTTGCGAACCGTGCCTCATGGGCAGGATGACTAAAACACCGTTCTCCGGTACTATGGAGAGAGCAACAGATTTATTGGAAATCATACATACAGATGTATGTGGTCCGATGAATATTGAGGCTCGTGGCGAATATCGTTATTTTCTCACCTTCACAGATGACTTAAGCAGATATGGGTATATCTACTTAATGAAACATAAGTCTGAAACGTTTGAAAAGTTCAAAGAATTTCAGAGTGAAGTTGAAAATCATCGTAACAAGAAAATAAAGTTTCTACGATCTGATCGTGGAGGAGAATATTTGAGTTACGAGTTTGGTGTACATTTTAAAAATTGTGGAATAGTTTCGCAACTCACGCCACCCGGAACACCACAGTGTAATGGTGTGTCCGAACGTCGTAATCGTACTTTACTAGATATGGTGCGATCTATGACGTCTCTTACTGATTTACCGCTATCGTTTTGGGGATACGCTCTAGAGACGGTCGCATTCATGTTAAATAGGGCACCATCAAAATCCGGTGAGACGACGCCTTATGAACTGTGGTTTGGCAAGAAACCAAAGTTTTCGTTTCTGAAAGTTTGGGGCTGCGATGCTTATGTGAAAAAGCTTCAACCTGATAAGCTCGAACCCAAATCGGAGAAATGTGTCTTCATAGGATATCCAAAGGAAACTATTGGATACACCTTCTATCACAGATCCGAAGGCAAGACTTTTGTTGCTAAGTTCAGAAACTTTCTGGAGAAGGAGTTTCTCTCGAAAGAAGTGAGTGGGAGGAAAGTAGAACTTGACGAGGTAACTATACCTGCTCCCTTATTGGAAAGTAGTGTATCACAGAAAACTGTTTCAGTGACACCTACACCAGTTAGTGAGGAAGCTAATGATGATGATCATGAAACTTCAGAACAAGATACTACTGAACCTCGTAGATCAACCAGAGTGAGATCCGCGCCAGAGTGGTATGGTAATCCTGTTCTGGAAGTCATGCTACTAGATCATGATGAACCGACGAACTATGAAGAAGCGATGGCGAGCCCAGATTCCGCAAAATGGCTTGAAGCCATGAAATCTGAGATGGGATCCATGTATGAGAACAAAGTATGGACTTTGGTTGACTTGCCCGATGATCGGCAAGCAATTGAGAATAAATGGATCTTCAAGAAGAAGACTCACGCCGACGGTAATATTACTGCCTACAAAGCTCAACTTGTCGCAAAAGGTTTTCGGCAAGTTCAAGGGATTGACTACGATGAGACCTTCTCACCCGTAGCGATGCTTAAGTCTGTCCGAATCATGTTAGCAATTGCCGCATTTTATGATTATGAAATTTGGCAGATGGACGTCAAAACTGCATTCCTGAATGGATTTCTGGAAGAAGAGTTGTATATGATGCAACCAGAAGGTTTTGTCGATCCAAAGGGAGCTAACAAAGTGTGCAAGCTCTAGCGATCCATTTATGGACTGGTGCAAGCCTCTCGGAGTTGGAATAAACGCTTTGATAGTGTGATCAAAGCATTTGGTTTTATACAGACTTTTGGAGAAGCCTGTATTTACAAGAAAGTGAGCGGGAGCTCTGTAGCATTTATGATTTTATATGTGGATGACATATTACTAATTGGAAATGATATAGAATTTCTGGATAGCATAAAGGGATACTTGAATAAAAGTTTTTCAATGAAAGACCTCGGTGAAGCTGCTTACATATTAGGCATTAAGATCTATAGAGATAGATCAAAACGCTTAATTGGACTTTCACAAAGCACATACCTTGACAAAGTTTTGAAGAAGTTCAAAATGGATCAAGCAAAGAAAGGGTTCTTGCCTGTGTTACAAGGTGTGAAGTTGAGTAAGACTCAATGCCCGACCACTGCAGAAGATAGAGAGAAAATGAAAGATGTTCCCTATGCTTAAGCCATAGGCTCTATCATGTATGCAATGCTGTGTACCAGACCTGATGTATGCCTTGCTATAAGTCTTGCAGGGAGGTACCAAAGTGATCCAGGAGTGGATCACTGGACAGCGGTCAAGAACATCCTGAAATACCTGAAAATGACTAAGGATATGTTTCTCATATATGGAGGTGACAAAGAGCTCATCGTAAAAAGTTACGTTGATGCAAGCTTTGACACTGATCCGGACGATTCTAAATCGCAAACCGGATACGTGTTTACATTAAACGGTGGAGCTGTCAGTTGGTGCAGTTCTAAACAAAGAGCTGTAGCGGGATCTATATGTGAACCGGAGTACATAGCTGCTTCGGAAGCAGCAAATGAAGGAGTCTGGATGAAGGAGTTCATATCCGATCTAGGTGTCATACCTAGTGCATCGGGTCCAATGAAAATCTTTTGTGACAATACTTGTGCAATTGCCTTGGCAAAGGAATCCAGATTTCACAAGAGAACCAAGCACATCAAGAGACGCTTCAATTCCATCCGAGATCTAGTCCAGGTGGGAGACATAGAGATTTGCAAGATACATACGGATCTGAATGTTGCAGACCCGTTGACTAAGCCTCTTCCACGAGCAAAACATGATCAGCACCAAGGCTCCATGGGTGTTAGAATCATTACTGTGTAATCTAGATTATTGACTCTAGTGCAAGTGGGAGACTGAAGGAAATATGCCCTAGAGGCAATAATAAAGTTATTATTTATTTCCTTATATCATGATAAATGTTTATTATTCATGCTAGAATTGTATTAACCGGAAACATAATACATGTGTGAATACATAGACAAACAGAGTGTCACTAGTATGCCTCTACTTGACTAGCTCGTTAATCAAAGATGGTTATGTTTCCTAACCATGAACAAAGAGTTGTTATTTGATTAATGGGATCACATCATTAGGTGAATGATCTGATTGACATGACCCATTCCATTAGCTTAGCACCCGATCATTTAGTATGTTGCTATTGCTTTCTTCATGACTTATACATGTTCCTATGACTATGAGATTATGCAACTCCCGTTTGCCGGAGGAACACTTTGTGTGCTACCAAACGTCACAACGTAAATGGGTGATTATAAAGGTGCTCTACAGGTGTCTCCAAAGGTACATGTTGGGTTGGCGTATTTCGAGATTAGGATTTGTCACTCTGATTGTCGGAGAGGTATCTCTGGGCCCTCTCGGTGATACACATCACATAAGCCTTGCAAGCATTGCAACTAATGAGTTAGTTGTGAGATGATGTATTACGGAACGAGTAAAGAGACTTGCCGGTAATGAGATTGAACTAGGTATGGGATACCGACGATCGAATCTCGGGCAAGTAACATACCGATGACAAAGGGAACAACGTATGTTGTTATGCGGTCTGACCGATAAAAGATCTTCGTAGAATATGTAGGAGCCAATATGAGCATCCAGGTTCCGCTATTGGTTATTGACCGGAGACATGTCTCGGTCATTTCTACATTGTTCTCGAACCCGTAGGGTCCGCACGCTTAAGGTTTCGATGACAGTTATATTATGAGTTTATGAGTTTTGATGTACCGAAGTTGGTTCGGAGTCCCGGATGTGATCACGGACATAACGAGGAGTCTCGAAATGGTCGAGACATAAAGATTGATATATTGGACGGCTATATTCGGACACCGGAAGTGTTCCGGGGAAGTTTCGGATAAAACCGGAGCACCGGGGGGTTACCGGAACCCCCCGGGGGGTTAATGGGCCTCATGGGCCTAAAGTGGAGAAGAGGAGGGGCTGCCAGGGCAGGCCGCGCGCCCCCTCTCCCCCTAGTCCGAATTGGACAAGGAGGGAGGGGCGGCGCCCCCCCTTTTTCTTCTCTCCTTCCCCCTCTCCTACTTGGACAAGGAAAGGGAGGGGAGTCCTACTCCCGGTAGGAGTAGGACTCCTCCTGCGCGCCTCCTACTAGGGCCGGCCGCACCCCCCCTTGGATCCTTTATATACGGAGGCAAGGGGCACCCCTAGACACACAAGTTGATCCATGTGATCATATTCTTAGCCGTGTGCGGTGCCCCCTTCCACCATAGTCCTCGATAATATTGTAGCGGTGCTTAGGTGAAGCCCTGCTATGGTAGTACATCAAGATCGTCACCACGCCGTCGTGCTGACGGAACTCTTCCCCGACACTTTGCTGGATCGGAGTCCGGGGATCGTCATCGAGCTGAACGTGTGCTAGAACTCGGAGGTGCCATAGTTTCGGTGCTTGATCGGTCGGGCCGTGGAGACATACGACTACATCAACCAAGTTAACGCTTCCGTTTTACGATTTACAAGGGTACGTAGATCACACTCTCCCCCTCTCATTGCTATGCATCACCATGATCTTGCGTGTGCGTAGGAAAATTTTGAAATTACTACGAAACCCTACACCTGGCGCCTTCCTCTCCCCTCCAAGACCTCCTCCTCCTCCTCCATAGAGAACGGCGAAGCCCTACTGCGGTGACTGCTGCATCCACCACCACGCCGTCGTGCTGCTGGATCTTCATCAACCTCTCCTTCCCCCTTGCTGGATCAAGAAGGAGAAGACATCACGCTGACCGTACGTGTGTTGAACGCGGAGGTGCCGTCCGTTCGGCGCTAGGATCTCCAGTGATTTGGATCACGTCGAGTACGACTTCCTCATCCCCGTTCTTTGAACGCTTCCGCGCGTGATCTACAAAGGTATGTAGATGCAATCCGATCACTCGTTGCTAGATGAACTCATAGATGGAACTTGGTGAAACCGTAGGAAATTTTTTGTTTTCTGCAACGTTCCCCAACAGTGGTATCAGAGCTAGGTCTATGCGTAGTTCTCTTTGCACGAGTAGAACACAATTTGTTGTGGGCGTAGTTGTTGTCAACTTTCTTGCCACTACTAGTCTTATTTTGCTGCAGCGGTATTGTGGGATGAAGCGGCCCGGACCGACCTTACACGTACGCTTACGTGAGACTGGTTCCACCGACTGACATGCACTAGTTGCATAAGGTGGCTAGCGGGTGTCTGTCTCTCCCACTTTAGTTGGAGCGGATTCGATGAAAAGGGTCCTTATGAAGGGTAAATAGAAGTTGACAAATCACGTTGTGGATTTTACGTAGGTAAGAAAACGTTCTTGCTAGAACCCTATTGCAGCCACGTAAAACTTGCAACAACAATTAGAGGACGTCTAACTTGTTTTTGCAGCAAGTGCTTTGTGATGTGATATGGCCAAAGTTGTGATGAATGATGAATGATATATATGTGATGTATGAGATCATGTTCTTGTAATAGGAATCACGACTTGCATGTCGATGAGTATGACAACCGGCAGGAGCCATAGGAGTTGTCTTTATTTTTTGTATGACCTGCGTGTCATTGAGAAACGCCATGTAAATTACTTTACTTTATTGCTAAACGTGTTAGCCATAGTAGTAGAAGTAATAGTTGGCGAGCAACTTCATGGAGACACGATGATGGAGATCATGATGATGGAGATCATGGTGTCATGCCGGTGACAAGATGATCATGGAGCCCCAAGATGGAGATCAAAGGAGCTATGTGATATTGGCCATATCATGTCACTATTATTATTTGATTGCATGTGATGTTTATCATGTTTTTGCATCTTGTTTACTTAGAACGATGGTAGTAAATAAGATGATCCCTCATAATAATTTCAAGAAAGTGTTCCCCCTAACTGTGCACCGTTGCGACAGTTCGTTGTTTCGAAGCACCACGTGATGATCGGGTGTGATAGATTCCAACGTTCACATACAACGGGTGTAAGACAGATTTACACATGCAAACACTTAGGTTGACTTGACGAGCCTAGCATGTACAAACATGGCCTCGGAACACAGAAGACCGAAAGGTCGAGCATGAGTCGTATAGAAGATACGATCAACATGAAGATGTTCACCGATGTTGACTAGTCTGTCTCACGTGATGATCGGACACGGCCTAGTTAACTCGGATCATGTTATACTTAGATGACTGGAGGGATGTCTATCTGAGTGGGAGTTCATTATATAATTTGATTAGATGAACTTAATTATCATGAACTTAGTCTAAAATCTTTACAATATGTCTTGTAGATCAAATGGCCAACATTGTCCTCAACTTCAACGCGTTCCTAGAGAAAACCAAGCTAAAAGACGATGGCAGCAACTATACGGACTGGGTCCGGAACCTGAGGATCATCCTCATAGCTGCCAAGAAAGATTATGTCCTACAAGCTCCGCTAGGTGACGCACCCGTCCCACAGAACCAAGACGTTATGAACGCTTGGCAGACACGTGCTGATGATTACTCCCTCATTCAGTGCGGCATGCTTTACAGCTTAGAACCGGGGCTCCAAAAGCGTTTTGAGCGACACGGAGCATATGAGATGTTCGAAGAGCTAAAAATGGTTTTCCAAGCTCATGCCCGGGTCGAGAGATATGAAGTCTCCGACAAGTTCTTCAGTTGTAAGATGGAGGAAAATAGTTCTGTCAGTGAGCACATACTCACTATGTCTGGATTACATAATCGCTTAACTCAGCTGGGAGTTAATCTCCCGGATGACGCGGTCATTGACAGAATCCTTTAGTCGCTTCCACCGAGCTACAAGAGCTTTGTGATGAACTTCAATATGCAGGGGATGGAAAAGACCATTCCTGAAGTATTTGCAATGCTGAAATCAGCAAAGGTAGAAGTCAAAAAGGAACATCAAGTGTTGATGGTGAATAAAACCACTAAGTTCAAGAAAGGCAAGGGTAAGAAGAACTTCAAGAAGGACGGCAAGGGAGTTGCCGCGCCCGGTAAGAAACCTGCCGGGAAGAAGCCAAAGAATGGACCCAAGCCCGAGACTGAGTGTTTTTATTGCAAGGGAAGTGGTCACTGGAAGCGGAACTGCCCCAAATACTTAGCGGACAAGAAGGTCGGCAAAACGAAAGGTATATGTGATATACATGTAGTTTATGTGTACCTTACCAGTACTCGTAGTAGCTCCTGGGTATTTGATACCGGGCAGTTGATCACATTTGTAACTCAAAGCAGGAGCTACGGAATAAATGGAGACTGGCGAAGGACGAGGTGACGATGCGCGTCGGGAATGGTTCCAAGGTCGATGTGATCGCCGTCGGCACGCTACCTCTACATTTACCTACGGGATTAGTTTTGAACCTCAATAATTGTTATTTAGTGCCAAGTTTGAGCATTAACATTGTATCAGGATCTCGTTTAATACGAGATGGCTACTCATTTAAATCCGAGAATAATGGTTGTTCTATTTATATGAGAGATATGTTTTATGGTCATGCTCCGATGATGAATGGTTTATTCTTAATGAATCTCGAGCGTAATGCTACACATATTCATAGTGTGAATACCAAAAGATGTAAGGTTGATAACGATAGTCCCACATACTTGTGGCATTGCCGCCTTGGTCACATAGGTGTCAAACGCATGAAGAAGCTTCATGCAGATGGAATTTTAGAGTCTCTTGATTACGAATCATTTGACACGTGCGAACCATGCCTCATGGGTAAAATGACCAAGACTCCGTTCTCAGGAACAATGGAGCGAGCAACCAACTTATTGGAAATCATACATACTGATGTGTGCGGTCCAATGAGTATTGAGGCTCGCGGTGGCTATCGTTATGTTCTCACCCTCACTGATGACTTAAGTAGATATGGGTATGTCTACTTAATGAAACACAAGTCTGAGACCTTTGAAAGGTTTAAGGAATTTCAGAGTGAGGTTGAGAATCAACGAGACAGGAAAATCAAGTTCCTGCGATCAGATCGTGGAGGAGAATACTTGAGTCACGAATTTGGCACACACTTAAGAAAATGTGGAATAGTTTCACAACTCACGCCGCCTGGAACACCTCAGCGTAATGCTGTGTCCGAACGTCGTAATCGTACTCTATTAGATATGGTGCGATCTATGATGTCTCTTACCGATTTACCACTATCATTTTGGGGCTATGCTTTAGAGACTGCCGCATTCACTTTAAATAGGGCTCCGTCGAAATCCATTGAGACGACACCGTATGAATTATGGTTTGGGAAGAAACCTAAGCTGTCGTTTCTAAAAGTTTGGGGATGCGATGCCTATGTCAAGAAACTTCAACCTGAAAAGCTCGAACCCAAGTCGGAAAAATGTGTCTTCATAGGATACCCTAAAGAAACTATTGGGTATACCTTCTACCTCAGATCCGAAGGCAAGATCTTTGTTGCCAAGAATGGATCCTTTCTAGAGAAGGAGTTTCTCTCGAAAGAAGTAAGTGGGAGGAAAGTAGAACTTGATGAAGTATTACCTCTTGAACCGGAAAGTGGCACAACTCAGGAAAATGTTCCTGTGGTGCCTGCACCAATTAGAGAGGAAGTTAATGATGATGATCAAGATACTTCTGATCAAGCTCCTACTGAACTTCGAAGGTCCACAAGGACACGTTCCGCACCAGAGTGGTACGGCGACCCTGTCTTGGAAATCATGTTGTTAGACAACGGTGAACCTTCGAACTATGAAGAAGCGATGGCGGGCCCGGATTCCGACAAATGGCTGGAAGCCATGAAATTCGAGATAGGATCCATGTATGAAAATGAAGTATGGACTTTGACTAACTTGCCCGATGATCGGTGAGCCATAGAAAATAAATGGATCTTTAAGAAGAAGACAGACGCGGATGATAATGTGACCATCTATAAAGCTAGTCTTGTCGCTAAGGGTTATCGACAAGTTCAAGGGGTTGACTATGATGAGACATTCTCTCCCGTAGCAAAGCTGAAGTCCGTCCGAATCATGTTAGCAATTGCCGCATACTATGATTATGAGATATGGCAAATGGACGTCAAAACGGCATTCCTTAACGGTTATCTTAAGGAAGAACTGTATATGATGCAGCCGGAAGGTTTTGTCGATCCTAAGAATGCTGACAAGGTGTGCAAGCTCCAACGCTCGATTTATGGGCTGGTGCAAGCATCTCGGAGTTGGAACATTCGCTTTGATGAGATGATCAAAGCATTTGGGTTTATGCAGACTTATGGAGAAGCCTGCGTTTACAAGAAAGTGAGTGGGAGCTCTGTAGCATTTCTCATATTATATGTAGATGACATACTTTTGATGGGAAATGATATAGAGCTTTTGGACAACATTAAGGCCTACTTGAATAAGAGTTTTTCAATGAAGGACCTTGGAGAAGTTGCTTTTATATTAGGCATCAAGATCTATAGAGATAGATCAAGACACCTCATAGGTCTTTTACAAAGCAAATACCTTGATAAGATATTGAAGAAGTTCAATATGGATCAGTCTAAGAAGGGGTTCTTGCCTGTGTTGCAAGGTGTGAAATTGAGCTCAGCTCAATGTCCGACCACGGCAGAAGATATAGAAGAGATGAGTGTCATCCCCTATGCCTCAGCCATAGGTTCTATTATGTATGCCATGCTGTGTACCATACCTGATGTAAACCTTGCCGTAAGTTTGGTAGGAAGATACCAAAGTAATCCCGGCAAGGAACACTGGACAGCGGTCAAGAATATCCTGAAGTACCTGAAAAGGACTAAGGACATGTTTCTCATTTATGGAGGTGACGAAGAGCTCATCGTAAAGGGTTACGTCGACGCTAGCTTCGACACAGATCTGGATGACTCTAAGTCACAAACCGGATACGTGTATATTTTGAATGGTGGGGCAGTAAGCTGGTGCAGTTGCAAGCAAAGCATTGTGGCGGGATCTACATGTGAAGCGGAGTACATGGCAGCCTCGGAGGCAGCACACGAAGCAGTCTGGGTGAAGGAGTTCATTACCGACCTAGGAGTCATACCCAATGCGTCGGGCCCGATGACTCTCTTCTGTGACAACACTGGAGCTATTGCCCTTGCCAAGGAGCCCAGGTTTCACAGGAAGACCAGGCATATCAAGCGTCGCTTCAACTCTATTCGTGAAAGTGTTTAAAATGGAGACATAGAGATTTGTAAAGTACATACGGACCTGAATATAGCAGATCCGTTGACTAAACCTCTCCCTAGAGCAAAACATGATCAACACCAGAATTCCATGGGTGTTCGATTCATCACAATGTAACTAGATGATTGACTCTAGTGCAAGTGGGAGACTATTGGAAATATGCCCTAGAGGTAATAATAAAAGGATTATTATTATATTTCCTTGTTCATGATAATTGTCTTTTATTCATGCTATAATTATGTTATCCGGAAATCGTAATACATGTGTGAATACATAGATACCAACATGTCCCTAGTAAGCCTCTAGTTGACTAGCTCGTTGATCAACAGATAGTCATGGTTTCCTGACTATGGACATTGGATGTCATTGATAACGAGATCACATCATTAGGAGAATGATGTGATGGACAAGACCCAATCCTAAACATAGCACAAGATCGTATAGTTCGTTTGCTAGAGTTTTTCCAATGTCAAATATCTTTTCCTTAGACCATGAGATCGTGTAACTCCTGGATACCGTAGGAGTGCTTTGGGTGTACCAAACGTCACAACGTAAATGGGTGACTATAAAGGTATACTACGGGTATCTCCGAAAGTGTATGTTGGGTTGACACGGATCAAGACTGGGATTTGTCACTCCGTATGACGGAGAGGTATCTCTGGGCCCACTCGGTAATGCATCATCATAATGAGCTCAAAGTGACCAAGTGTCTGGTCACGGGATCATGCATTACGATACGAGTAAAGTGACTTGCCGGTAACAAGATTGAACGAGGTATTGGGATACCGACGATCGAATCTTGGGCAAGTAACGTACCGATTGACAAAGGGAATTGTATACGGGGTTGCTTGAATCCTCGACATTGTGGTTCATCCGATGAGATCATCGAGGAGCATGTGGGAGCCAACATGGGTATCCAGATCCCGCTGATGGTTATTGACCGTAGAGCCATCTCGGTCATGTCTACATGTCTCCCGAACCCGTAGGGTCTACACACTTAAGGTTCGGTGACGCTAGGGTTGTAGAGATATGTATATGCAGTAACCCGAAAGTTGTTCGGAGTCCCGGATGAGATCCCGGACATCACGAGGAGTTCCGGAATGGTCCGGAGGTAAAGAATTATATATAGGAAGTGCTATTTCGGCCATCGGGACAAGTTTCGGGCTCACCAGTATTGTACCGGGACCACCGGAAGGGTCCCGGGGGTCCACCGGGTGGGGCCACCTATCCCGGAGGGCCCCATGGGCTGAAGTGGGAGGGGAACCAGCCCCTAGTGGGCTGGTGCGCCCCCCCCCTTGGGCCTTCCCCCTGCGCCTAGGGTTGGGAACCCTAGGGTGGGGGGCGCCCCACTTGCCTTGGGGGGCACTCTACCCCCTTGGCTGGTGCCCCCTTGGGAGATTGGATCTCCAGGGCTGGCCCCCCCCTGGGGACCCTATATATAGAGGGGGGAGGGAGGGCAGCCGCATCCATGCCCCTGGCGGCTCCCTCTCCCCTCCAAGACCTCCTCCTCCTCCATAGAGAACGGCAAAGCCCTGCTGCGGTGACTGTTGCATCCACCACCACGCCATCGTGCTGCTGGATCTTCATCAACCTCTCCTTCCCCCTTGTTGGATCAAGAAGGAGGAGACGTCACGCTGACCGTACGTGTGTTGAACGCGGAGGTGCCGTCCGTTCGGCGCTAGGATCTCCGGTGATTTGGATCACGTCGAGTACGACTTCCTCATCCCCGTTCTTTGAACGCTTCCGCGCGTGATCTACAAAGGTATGTAGATGCAATCCGATCACTCGTTGCTAGATGAACTCAGAGATGGATCTTGGTGAAACCGTAGGAAATTTTGTGTTTTCTGCAACGTTCCCCAACAGGGTCCGCACGCTTAACGTTCGGTGACGATCGGTATTATGATTTTATGGTTTTTAATGTACCAAAGGTAGTTCAGAGTCTCGGATATGATCACGGACATGGCGAGAAGTCTCAGAATGGCCGAGACATAAAGATCGATATATTGAAAGGCTATGTTTGGACATCAGAATGATTCCGGCTGAGTTCGGGCATTTACCGAAGTACCGGGGGGTTACCGGAACCCCCTGGGGAGTATATGGGCCTTAATGGGCCTTAGTGGGAGAAAAGAGAAGGAAGCCTAGCAGGGGGCGCCCCCCCCCCCAAATCCCAACCCGAATCGGGTGAGGGGGCCGGCCCCCTTTCCTTTCTCCTTCTCCCTCTTCCTTCTATTCCTAGCGGGAGTAGGAAAAGGGGGAGTCCTGCTCCTACTAGGAGGACTCCTCCCCCCTTGGTGCGTCTAGAGAGGGTCGACTGGCCTCCCCCTCCCTCCTTTATATACGTGGGGAGGGGGGCACCCTAGGAGACAAGTTGATTGTTTAGCCGTGTGCGGTGCCCCCCTTCACGGATTTCCACCTCGGTCATATCGTTGTGGTGCTTAGGCGAAGCCCCTGCATCGGTAATTTCATCATCACCGTCATCACGCCGTCGTGCTGAGCTGGATCTAGAGTTCGTGGGACGTCACCGAGCTGAACGTGTGCATATCACGGAGGTGCCGTACTTTCGGTGCTAGGATCGGCCGGATCATGAAGACGTATGACTACATCAACCGCGTTGTTATAACGCTTCCGCTTACGGTCTACGAGGGTACGTGGACAACACTATTCCCCCTCGTTGCTATGCATCACCTAGATGGATCTTGCGTGTGCATAGGATTTTTTTTTGAAATTACTGTGTTCCCCAACAGTGAGTGCGGCGCCCGAGCGACGTCTCCTCCGGCTCGGGTTTGACGGGGCGAAGCGCCGGCGAGCCGGAGCCCGACGACAAAAACGACCCCGGCTCCATCCGCCGCGGTGTCCAGGAGCTGCCACGACGACGAGAGAAGGACGTCCGTGGCGGGTACTCGAGGCGATGCATGTTGCCAGTTTCGATGTGGTCGAGAACGACCTCGAGGGTGCGACCGGGCATGCCCCACCACTCGCGCTACCCGTCGGCGTTGAGGCGGCCGCGGGGGATGACGTCGATGGTGGAGGCGATCTACTCCTCGCGGCGGCGCACAAAGTACATGGACCACTTGGTGTGGTTGTCGGCGGTGTACCGCGGCTCGTTCCGCTGCTCCTCCGTCAGGGACGAGCGAATGTGGGCGATCTCGGCCCGCAACGCCGCCCCTTCGGGCACAAGCGGCACTGGGACGCCGGCGGCACCTGCATGCCCGGAGGCGCCGGGTACTCGGCCTCGTAGAGGAGGCGCGCCTCCGGCTCTTGGAGATGGCGGCGGCCGAAGCCGTTCGCCGCCGCGCCGTCTCCTGGAAACCTCTCGGCCATCTGTTCGTCGACGGGAAGGCGGGGAGAGTGTAGCTTTGTGCACCGGAGTGGGGGGGATGAGAACTGTGGCATCCACCGGCGGGGAGGTCACCTTTTATAGCCGCAGCGAGGGCGACGAGAGGCTGCATGTCGAGCGACGCGTGGCGGGTGAGTGCGGGACGCACGTCGCGACGCCTTCACTGCGCCGCCCCATGAGGCATCAATGGAGGCTGACCTGCGTGGCAGAGCGGCAGCCTTCGCATTGATTCCCGCGGGAACCGAGGCGATGAGGGCGACGAAGCGGCATATAGCTG
Organism: Triticum dicoccoides; assembly: GCF_002162155.2. Classification (NCBI taxonomy): domain Eukaryota; kingdom Viridiplantae; phylum Streptophyta; class Magnoliopsida; order Poales; family Poaceae; genus Triticum; species Triticum dicoccoides. The sequence goes on along the minus strand of NC_041384.1, from coordinate 240,183,916 downwards.
ACTCGACGGGCCCGTCCTCGTTCGCGTCAAAATCGCTCGCCCCCAGCGCGCCGGGTTTGGTCTGGATCCGCCGGCGCCAGTTTCGGTCCAAACCGGCAAAAAATGGGCTCCTGAATGCGCGGCTGGGCCGATTTTTGGGCGCCGGCGCGGAAAAAACGTCTGGAAAGGCTTGTTGAGGGCGCGGCTAGAGATGCTCTGACATGCCTGTCCTGGCAAAAACGCCCAAGCGCGATAAATACTGCACATGGTCGTCAGTCGCTTCCAAACAGGGTGTTTGGTTCATGGACTTTTTAGTCCCAGAGATTAGAAAAAGTCCCTAGAAACCAAACAAGAGGGACTTTTTCTACAGGGACTAGAAAAAAACTCTACTGGAGAGTCTTTTTTGATTAGTCTCTGGGACTAGAAAAAATTCTAGGACTTTTGAACCAAACACCATCAAGAACAACGGAACTGCTTTGCGTACGATACTTTTCTCGTCCGACTGGTACGACCAGAGAGCAAATCATCTTTAAATGCTATGACCCACAAACTGAATTATCTAAGATTGTCTCTAATCGTACAGTGTTGGATAGGCACTCGTATAGCAGTGTTGCAAAAACAAAAGAGTGAAACAACCATATGAATCACTGTACACGATGTTGGGTCTAATGTGGAAAACAGTACGCCTGCATTTTTCGCTTTCGGTGATCGGACAGCGACCTAACGACATTAGTCAAATTCCAACTAAAACCACCACCCACATGAACGTTGTAAGGGATAAAACACAACTTTTTCACCCCCCCAACAAGAGCATTTAGCAAGTCCTCTTGCTTTAATACTTCTTTCTTCCAGTAAACTTTCCATCTATTCGTAATCCCTGTCATGGCACAGTACATAGAACACCAGAAGTAACAACTAGGTCCTCTCCTTTTCCATTTTGCACGACAAAACATAGTTTCCGTACTATAAATTACCCACATATATCGTAGGGTCATGAGACTCGTATTATGCTTTATTGGCCAAGCAGCAACGCCACTGCGACTGTGCAAGGGAAAAAGTAAAATAAAAAACACAAGACAAGTTCACAGTCTTCCTTCGAGAGCATAATGAGAAAACATAAATCTGTAACAAAGCTGGACAACTCCATACTACACCCTGCCCAATCACATGGAATTCATCCATCCACCTACATGCCATCATGCTAAGATTTCTTGCGGCTGGCCTTCTCCTCAACTCCGGACTGCGAAAATCGTTTCCTCAGGACCTCCAGAACCTCTTCCATCTTCACATCCCTCACGCTCAGAAGCACCATCGCGTGGTACAGCAAATCAGCCATCTCTGAGGCTGTACGGGATTTCTCCTCGTTCTCAAGCAGTGTCTGAATTAGTTCCCCCGCTTCTTCGCTGAAAGACCGGAAACAAATGCGCACCAGCGTTAAGAGAGAAATATACTGGCATCAAGAGAATAACTGCAAAAGGTCAAACATGGAATGATAACAAGAGAAAAAGCCAATAGTTTCACACCATGCCATCAATATGCTAAGAGAGAGATGAATCATTACAGTGATACAAGTATCGGCAAACAACTCCTTACATCGACACCAAATAATGTCGAATATGCCACCTAGCAGTCTTACTCTTGCATGTTGAAATTGTTGCTTATACTGTTATACACGTAGGAGTACTCCATACCAAATGGCGCTGTTGCACCTCATATGCACTCGCAAAATTATACTGGTATCTTCTTAGGTTAGCCTCTGACAGTAGTTATTCCAGCTGATACATTGCGCCAAATTTACTGGTATGGGACAAGCTCATAATAATTATATCCAAAATTCACATGTTTGTAAAGACATATTAGGTGACAAAACAAACTGTGCATGCATGGAGCATGGATAACTCTATGCTCTGAGTAACTCTGTTATGGTGATATTTTTGGACAAATGCATTCTGTCATATTAAATTGTTCAAAGGAGCAGCTATAACAGGAGCAAAACTGTAAGAACTATACAAATAAAAGATCTAAAAAAATACTCTATTGTGATACTGTCGGACATATGAAGTTGAGAACAAAGATGATCAGATAATGATCAATAAACATACCATACAATTGCAAATAATCTAATGAATAGTCTTATCTAATATATCACCTAAAAGCATAATATGGACCGCAGAGAGAATTGTTTCTATCAAAAACTGCAATATATCACGGCTAACCTCAAGTTATATGCTTTTAATCAAAATAATTGTCACAAGCTACCCCTAGTTATTTTAATAGGAGTCCTGCATATCAAGAGTTGAACTGGATCTACTAAAAATGGGTTCTATTCAGACCTCTGGTACCTTTTAAATCTTACTAATGAGCCAATATCAACAAAATTTTGATGTAAAGTTTCATGCACAAAATTTGGGCATTAGCTTCCTATTCAACATTTGCTAAATGCAGGTCATCAAACCTGAAATAAATGCAGTCTACACTCTACAGTCTGTTGCAGAATTAGATTTTTCTAGTGGATTACTTCCTCCAATAAGAAAAACTTAATGTGGGAGGATCACTGCCAACCTTTTTAACCCTTGAGCAATACCTTCTTGCAAAACTACATTCATCCAGGAACTACTTTCATAATGTGGTGCTTAATTCCATAATATTGTGACAAAAATGCGTAATGTTCATGAACAACGGAAGTATACACTAAACAATGTTATATAGCGCTTTTCAAAAAAAAATGGAAGAATTCTCTTGTAGGCTGCCGCTTAGTAACAAGTGTGCCCATCCCCACCAGATCACCAGTATATGTCCATATCAAACAGTAATGATGACGAGATTAGAACAAGATAAACCAGGCTAGAGAAATAAAGAACTACTACGCTATTTTATTCGATTGTCTTGACACATTAATGATTTATAGAAAGATATATAATAGAACATGAGAAATTTATAGACAGATATATAATAGAACATGAGAATTAAACGGAGCAACACTTACCGTATTTTCGAGCAAAGCAGCTGGTTATCAAGCAGTAGTTTTTTCGTCCATGATGGCTTACCACTCCCTTCAGTAACTATCTCCTCCTTCCGCCTACTGATCGTATCTTCAAGCGAGTAGAGAGTTGTGGTGACCTGCCTCTCTTGATTGGACTGTGAAATACAAATAATATTTCAATTCAAGTAAATTTATATTCACAGGAAGGTTCGTTAAAGATAAATACCTTTGAACCTTGTAGTGCATCATAGACTGAAGAATAGTAGCAGGTCTCTGCCCCTGTATGGCATGTAGGTCCATCTGGCGTACCAAGGTATATTATCTAACTTTCAAGAAAACACAAACACCCCAGTTAGTATCAACTGAAGCCAGACTAACCGCTCTGATGCATAACAGAAAGCAGAAGATGCTTACTGAATCACGGTCACAGTCCAAGAATATGTCATGCACATTGATGAAGTTCATGGATGTCTCCCCTTTAGTCCACAATGAAGACCGTGAACGGCTATAGAATGTAGCTTTTCTGGTTGATATAGTTGCTGCAAGGGCCTCTTTGTTAGCAAATCCCTGCATAAGAATGGCTCCAGTATCCACATTTTGCGCAATAGCAACTGCCAGCCCTTTGACGTCCCACTTCACACTGTCTAGTAATGCTTCAACCTAAAATTTTCACACGACGATGACAAGCCGATGTTAAATATTTGCTGTGCTTTTTTCTATTTCTCTAAGGGCAATACTATCGCAAACAAAGGTTCTCTTTCCGTGTACACTACAAGCTGCTAACAGTGGCAATGCATCTGAGAAAGCAAGGACTTCTAAGTAGTTTTATTTGTACTAATGTGGTGGCATAACAGGACCATTTGATTATATTCCCGCAGAATTGATTTGCATTGGAACCAAATCCCATGAAAAAGTAATTGATGGATGAATTCCTCCCACTGGCTAAATGCTTGCTAGTGCATATCAACATACTTGTGATCTCCATCAGGCAAACCATAAACCATTACTTTCATGATGGCACTATATTGTGCAAGTTTCGCATAAGAAACCACCAAAGCCCAAGCCTACGATAAATGTTCAAAGCACAGGAGCACACCAGTCCACCCCAGTTCCTAACTTGGAAGGCCTCCCGAGTGAGAAGGGGGAGGGGAGAAGATTTTGCGGGTAAATCAATCGACAGACCTTGGGATCGACGGCGAGGGCTGCTGGCGTCGACCGGGCGGAGCCCGGCGCAATGGAGAGCATCGGGCAAGGCTGCCTGCGCCGCCACCCGAGGGCCCCCGAGGATGGCGCCGCGGCCGTGCAAGGGTTGGAGCGAGCTGGACATAGGGCGGCGCGGCTCGCGGGGGAGGAGACGGGGGCGCGAGGCAGTGGAGCCGCCATGGGAGCCGCACTCAATCGGAATGGGAAGCAGTCGCTGCTCGACGCGGCGGTTGGTCGAGTTCGAGTCCGGTCAAGTCAATTGAGTCTGTCAAAGGCACACGAGCGACTAGCTATGCTTGAGGGGGGAAATTCGTTTAGATACAATTGTTTTGGACGCCAATCATCACGCAGGACAGAACACCATCTGTTAGAGCCAACCCTAAGCCGCTGCCCCTGTCGCCTCGGTCACCCTCCTCTTACCTGTCCGGCGGTCTCGTCAATGGGAAGAGGAGTGAGGACTCGTATGTCTTATTTTTCTTTTCTTAGGTTTTGATTCCCTGACGATATCGACAGGGTGCCGATGACGATAGCGTGTTGAAATAAGGTTTCTTTGGTCTTTTCATACCTCGATGATGCCTCATTCGGCGTCAACAAAAGGTATGTGAGATTTGTCTTCTCGGATCTGTTGCTTCCCTTCAAATTTTGATAGTTGGTGTGTCTTTCTTTCAGAAAAAAAAACTTATTAGTTGTCTATTGATGCAACCACTTTGATTTTCTTCTGTGTTGTTCCATGACATGGTTCGTTTTCTTTAACCCTCTAAATTGGTTGTGATGCATTTGCAAGCCTGCACTATGTGGGGTTGATGCTCCAGTCGATGTTGCTTCAGTGATTTGTAGACCTCGTCTCAAGGAGCGAGCGACTATTATGATTTTGAAAGTCTGGTATGGTGTGTGTTTACCAAAAAAGGCTTTCGCCCCGCTTTATAAATAAAGCAAACCGTTATAGAGTACACATACAAGGACTAGTCCAACGCACACATCCAAGTCTCACAAACAAGTATGAAGGTTCTGCTGAGGGCACAACTCAACAAGCCCAAGAAAAAAAACGCCAAAGAGCCAGACAAGCGCCTAGTCGGGTTCCGGCGGGGGCGGCGGAGACAGAGGGACGACCATCGAGCGGAGGTCGGCGATGAAGCCGGAGATGGCATCGCGGTCCTAAGGGCGGCTAAGCGGCCGCCAGAGCTGCAAGAAACCAGACAATTTGAAGATAGCGTCAGTACCCCATCGTAGAGGAGCGCGCTGGATCACAAGCTTATTACGGATCGTATAGAGGGTCCAAGCGACGACCCCAATCTCAAGCCACCTAATGTGGCGAGAAGTCAAGGGGGAGGTCTGGAGCTTGCATACAGGTCGGGGAAGTTGGTGTGGCACCAATTTCCACCCACCACTTTGCGGAAGCAGCTCCACACGAATTGAGCGGACACGCAAGAGAAGAAGATGTGGTTCGAGTCTTCAGGGATACCGCAAAGTGGGCAAAGGCCGGTGCCCAGACCGTTGCGCTTGCGAACCTCAACGCCAGACGGGATCCGGCCGCGAATCCATTGCCACATGAAGATCCGGATTTTCAGAGGCACGCGGATGGTGAAGGAAATATGCCCTAGAGGCAATAATAAAGTTATTATTTATTTCCTTATAATCATGATAAATGTTTATTATTCATGCTAGAATTGTATTTTCCGGAAACATAATACATGTGTGAATACATAGACAAACAGAGTGTCACTAGTATGCCTCTACTTGACTAGCTCGTTAATCAAAGATGGTTATGTTTCCTAACCATGAACAATGAGTTGTTATTTGATTAACGAGGTCACATCATTAGTAGAATGATCTGATTGACATGACCCATTCCATTAGCTTAGCACCTGATCGTTTAGTATGTTGCTATTGCTTTCTTCATGACTTATACATGTTCCTACGACTATGAGATTATGCAACTCCCGTTTACCGGAGGAACACTTTGGGTACTACCAAACGTCACAACGTAAATGGGTGATTATAAAGGAGTACTACAGGTGTCTCAAATGGTCGATGTTGGGTTGGCGTATTTCGAGATTAGGATTTGTCACTCCGATTGTCGGAGAGGTATCTCTGGGCCCTCTCGGTAATACACATCACATAAGCCTTGCAAGCATTACAACTAATATGTTAGTTGTGAGATGATGTATTACGGAACGAGTAAAGAGACTTGCCGTTAACGAGATTGAACTAGGTATTGGATACCGACGATCGAATCTCGGGCAAGTAACATACCGATGACAAAGGGAACAACGTATGTTGTTATGCGGTCTGACCGATAAAGATCTTCGTAGAATATGTAGGAGCCAATATGGGCATCCAGGTCCCGCTATTGGTTATTGACCAGAGACATGTCTCGGTCATGTCTACATTGTTCTCGAACCCGTAGGGTCCGCACGCTTAAGGTTACGGTGACAGTTATATTATGAGTTTATGCATTTTGATGTACCGAAGGTTGTTCGGAGTCCCGGATGTGATCACGGACATGACGAGGAGTCTCGAAATGGTCGAGACGTAAAGATTGATATATTGGAAGCCTATGTTTGGACATCGGAAGTGTTCCGGGTGAAATCGGGATTTTACCGGGTTACCGGGAGGTTACCGGAACCCCCCGGGAGCCATATGGGCCATCATGGGCCTTAGTGGAAAGGAGAAAGGGGCAGCCCAAGGTGGCTGCGCCTCTTTCCCCTCCCCTAGTCCTATTAGGACTAGGAGAAGGTGGCCGGCCCCCCTCTCTCCCTTCCCCTCCGAGGAATCCTAGTTGGACTAGGATTGGGGGAGGAATCCTACTCCCAGAGGGAGTAGGACTCTCCTGCGCCTCCCTCTTTGGCCGGCCAGCCTCCCCTCCTCTCCTCCTTTATATACAGAGGCAGGGGCACCTCTAAACACACAAGTTGACACAAGTTGATCCACGTGATCGATTCCTTAGCCGTGTGCGGTGCCCCCTGCCACCATATTCCTCGATAATACTGTAGCGGAGTTTAGGCGAAGCCCTGCTGCTGTAGTTCATCAAGATCGTCACCACGCCGTCGTGCTGACGAAACTCTTCCCCGACACTTTGCTGGATCGGAGTCCGGGGATCGTCATCGAGCTGAACGTGTGCTCGAACTCGGAGGTGCCGTAGTTTCGGTGCTTGATCGGTTGGATCATGAAGACGTACGACTACTTCCTCTACGTCGTGTCATTGCTTCCGCAGTCGGTCTGCGTTGGGTACGTAGACAACACTCTCCTCTCGTTGCTATGCATCACATGATCCTGTGTGCGCGTAGGAAATTTTTTGAAATTACTACGAAACCCAACAGTGGCATCCGAGCCTAGGTTAATGATGTTGATGTTATATGCACGAGTAGAACACAAGTGAGTTGTGGACGATACAAGTCATACTGCCTACCAGCATGTCATATTTTGGTTCAGCGGTATTGTTGGACGAGACGACCCGGACCAACCTTACGCGTATGCTTACGCGAGACCGGTTCCCTCGACGTGCTTTGCACAGAGATGGCTTGCGGGCGACTGCCTCTCCAACTTTAGTTGAACCAAGTATGGCTACGCCCGGTCCTTGCGAAGGTTAAAACGGAGTCTATTTGGCAAACTATCGTTGTGGTTTTGATGCGTAGGTGAGATTGGTTCTTACTTAAGCCCGTAGCAGCCACGTAAAACATGCAACAACAAAGTAGAGGACGTCTAACTTGTTTTTGCAGGGCATGTTGTGATGTGATATGGTCAAGGCATGATGCTGAATTTTATTGTATGAGATGATCATGTTTTGTAACCAAGTTATCGGCAACTGGCAGGAGCCATATGGTTGTCGCTTTATTGTATGCAATGCAATCGCGATGTAATGCTTTACTTTATTACTAAACGGTAGTGATAGTCGTGGAAGCATAAGATTGGCGAGACGACAACGATGCTACGATGGAGATCAAGGTGTCGCGCCGGTGACGATGGTGATCATGACGGTGCTTCGGAGATGGAGATCACAAGCACAAGATAATGATGGCCATATCATATCACTTATATTGATTGCATGTGATGTTTATCTTTTTATGCATCTTATCTTGTTTTGATTGACGGTAGCATTATAAGATGATCTCTCACTAAATTATCAAGAAGTGTTCTCCCTGAGTATGCACCGTTGCAAAAGTTCTTCGTGCTGAGACACCACGTGATGATCGGGTGTGATAGGCTCTACGTTCAAATACAACGGGTGCAAAACAGTTGCGCACGCAGAATACTCAGGTTAAACTTGACGAGCCTAGCATATGCAGATATGGCCTCGGAACACGGAGACCGAAAGGTCGAGCGTGAATCATATAGTAGATATGATCAACATAATGATGTTCACCGATGAAACTACTCCATCTCACGTGATGATCGGACATGGTTTAGTTGATTTGGATCACGTGATCACTTAGAGGATTAGAGGGATGTCTATCTAAGTGGGAGTTCTTTAATAATATGATTAATTGAACTTAAAATTTATCATGAACTTAGTCCCTGATAGTATCTTGCTTGTTTATGTTGATTGTAGATAGATGGCTCGTGCTGTTGTTCCGTTAAATTTTAATGCGTTCCTTGAGAAAGCAAAGTTGAAAGATGATGGTAGCAATTACACGGACTAGGTCCGTAACTTGAGGATTATCCTCATTGCTGCATAGAAGAATTACGTCCTGGAAGCACCGCTGGGTGCCAGGCCTGCTGCTGGAGCAACGCCAGATGTTATGAACGTCTGGCAGAGCAAAGCTGATGACTACTCGATAGTTCAGTGTGCCATGCTTTACGGCTTAGAATCGGGACTTCAACGACGTTTTGAACGTCATGGAGCATATGAGATGTTCCAGGAGTTGAAGTTAATATTTCAAGCAAATGCCCGAATTGAGAGATATGAAGTCTCCAATAAGTTCTACAGTTGCAAGATGGAAGAGAACAGTTCTGTCAGTGAGCATATACTCAAAATGTCTGGGTATAATAATCACTTGATTCAATTGGGAGTTAATCTTCCAGATGATTGCGTCATTGACAGAATTCTCCAATCACTGCCACCAAGCTACAAGAGCTTCGTGATGAACTATAATATGCAAGGGATGAACAAGACTATTCCCGAGCTCTTCGCAATGCTAAAAGCTGCGGAGGTAGAAATCAAGAAGGAGCATCAAGTGTTGATGGTTAACAAGACCACTAGTTTCAAGAAAAAGGGCAAAGGGAAGAAAAAGGGGAACTTCAAAAAGAACGGCAAGCAAGTTGCTTCTCAAGAGAAGAAACCCAAGTCTAGACCTAAGCCTGAAACTGAGTGCTTCTACTGCAAGCAGACTGGTCACTGGAAGCGGAACTGCCCCAAGTATTTGGCGGATAAGAAGGATGGCAAGGTGAACAAAGGTATATGTGATATACATGTTATTGATGTGTACCTTACCAATGCTCGCAGTAGCACCTGGGTATTTGATACTGGTTCTGTTGCTAATATTTGCAACTCGAAACAGGGACTACAGAATAAGCGGGCACTGGCAAAGGACGAGGTGACGATGCGCGTGGGAAACGGTTCCAAAGTCGATGTGATCGCGGTCGGCACGCTACCTCTACATCTACCTTCGGGATTAATATTAGACCTAAATAATTGTTATTTGGTGCCAGCGTTGAGCATGAACATTATATCTGGATCTTGTTTAATGCGAGACGGTTATTCATTTCAATCAGAGAATAATGGTTGTTCTATTTATATGAGTAATATCTTTTATGGTCATGCACCCTTGAAGAGTGGTCTATTCTTACTAAATCTCGATAGTAGTAATACACATATTCATAATGTTGAAACCAAAAGATACAGAGTTGATAATGAAAGTGCAACTTATTTGTGGCACTGTCGTTTAGGTCATATCGGTGTAAAACGCATGAAGAAACTCCATACTAATGGACTTTTGGAACCACTTGATTATGAATCACTTGGTACTTGCGAACCGTGCCTCATGGGCAAGATGACTAAAACACCGTTCTCCGGTACTATGGAGAGAGCAACAGATTTGTTGGAAATCATACATACCGATGTATGTGGTCCGATGAATATTGAGGCTCGTGGCGGATATCGTTATTTTCTCACCTTCACAGATGATTTGAGCAGATATGGATATATCTACTTAATGAAGCATAAGTCTGAAACATTTGAAAAGTTCAAAGAATTTCAGAGTGAAGTTGAAAATCATCGTAACAAGAAAATAAAGTTTCTACGATCTGATCGTGGAGGAGAATATTTGAGTTACGAGTTTGGTGTACATTTGAAAAAATGTGGAATAGTTTCGCAACTCACGCCCCCCGGAACACCACAGCGTAATGGTGTGTCCGAACGTCGTAATCGTACTTTACTAGATATGGTGCGATCTATGATGTCTCTTACAGATTTACCGCTATCATTTTGGGGATATGCTTTAGAGACGGCCGCATTCACGTTAAATAGGGCACCATCAAAATCCGTTGAGACGACGCCTTATGAACTATGGTTTGGCAAGAAACCAAAGTTGTCGTTTCTTAAAGTTTGGGGCTGCGATGCTTATGTGAAAAAACTTCAACCTGATAAGCTCGAACCCAAATCGGAGAAATGTGTATTCATAGGATACCCAAAGGAAACTGTTGGGTACACCTTCTATCACAGATCCGAAGGCAAAACATTTGTTGCTAAGAATGGATCATTTCTAGAGAAGGAGTTTCTCTCGAAAGAAGTGAGTGGGAGGAAAGTAGAACTTGACGAGGTAACTGTACCTGCTCCCTTACTGGAAAGTAGTTCATCACAGAAAACTGTTTCAGTGACACCTACACCAGTTAGTGAGGAAGCCAATGATAATGATCATGAAACTTCTGATCAAGATACTACTGAACTTCGTAGATCAACCAGAGTAAGATCCGCACCAGAGTGGTACGGTAATCCTGTTCTGGAGGTCATGCTACTAGATCATGATGAACCTACGAACTATGAAGAAGCGATGGTGAGCCCAGATTCCGCAAAGTGGCTAGAAGCCATGAAATCTGAGATGGGATCCATGTATGAGAACAAAGTATGGACTTTGGTTGACTTGCCCGATGATCGGCAAGCGATTGAGAATAAATGGATCTTTAAGAAGAAGACTGACGCTGATGGTAATGTTACTGTCTACAAAGCTCGACTTGTCGCAAAAGGTTTTCGGCAAGTTCAAGGAATTGACTACGATGAGACCTTCTCACCCGTAGCGATGCTTAAGTCCGTCCGAATCATGTTAGCAATTGCCGCATTTTATGATTATGAAATTTGGCAAATGGATGTCAAAACTGCATTCCTGAATGGATTCCTGGAAGAAGAGTTGTATATGATGCAACCATAAGGTTTTGTCGATCCAAAGGGAGCTAACAAAGTGTGCAAGCTCCAGCGATCCATTTATGGACTGGTGCAAGCCTCTCGGAGTTGGAATAAACGTTTTGATAGTGTGATCAAAGCATTTGGTTTTATACAGACTTTTGGAGAAGCCTGTATTTACAAGAAAGTGAGTGGGAGCTCTGTAGCATTTCTGATATTATATGTGGATGACATATTACTGATTGGAAATGATATAGAATTTCTGGATAGCATAAAGGGATACTTGAATAAAAGTTTTTCAATGAAAGACCTCGGTGAAGCTGCTTACATATTAGGCATTAAGATCTATAGAGACAGATCAAGACGCTTAATTGGACTTTCACAAAGCACATACCTTGACAAAATTTTGAAGAAATTCAAAATGGATCAAGCAAAGAAAAGGGTTCTTGCCTGTGTTACAAGGTGTGAAATTGAGTAAGACTCAATGCCCGACCACTGCAGAAGATAGAGAGAATATGAAAGATGTTCCCTATGCATCAGCCATAGGCTCTATCATGTATGCAATGCTGTGTACCAGACCTGATGTGTGCCTTGCTATAAGTTTAGCAGGGAGGTACCAAAGTAATCCAGGAATGGATCACTGGACAGCGGTCAAGAACATCCTGAAATACCTGAAAAGGACTAAGGATATGTTTCTCGTATATGGAAGTGACAAAGAGCTCATCGTAAAAGGTTACGTTGATGCAAGCTTTGACACTGATCCGGACGATTCTAAATCGCAAACCGGATACGTGTTTACATTAAACGGTGGAGCTGTCAGTTGGTGCAGTTCTAAACAAAGCGTCGTAGCGGGATCTACATGTGAAGCGGAATACATAGCTGCTTCGGAAGCAGCAAATGAAGGAGTCTGGATGAAGGAGTTCATATCCGATCTAGGTGTCATACCTAGTGCATCGGGTCCAATGAAAATCTTTTATGACAATACTGGTGCAATTGCCTTGGCAAAGGAATCCAGATTTCACAAAAGGACCAAACACATCAAGAGACGCTTCAACTCCATCTGGGATCTAGTCCAGGTGGGAGACATAGAGATTTGCAAGATACATACGGATCTGAATATTGCAGACCCGTTGACTAAGCCTCTTCCACGAGCAAAACATGATCAGCACCAAAGCTCCATGGGTGTTAGATTCATTACAGTGTAATCTAGATTATTGACTCTAGTGCAAGTGGGAGACTGAAGGAAATATGCCCTAGAGGCAATAATAAAGTTATTATTTATTTCCTTATAATCATGATAAATGTTTATTATTCATGCTAGAATTGTATTTTCCGGAAACATAATACATGTGTGAATACATAGACAAACAGAGTGTCACTAGTATGCCTCTACTTGACTAGCTCGTTAATCAAAGATGGTTATGTTTCCTAACCATGAACAATGAGTTGTTATTTGATTAACGAGGTCACATCATTAGTAGAATGATCTGATTGACATGACCCATTCCATTAGCTTAGCACCTAATCGTTTAGTATGTTGCTATTGCTTTCTTCATGACTTATACATGTTCCTACGACTATGAGATTATGCAACTCCCGTTTACCGGAGGAACACTTTGGGTACTACCAAACGTCACAACGTAAATGGGTGATTATAAAGGAGTACTACAGGTGTCTCCAATGGTCGATGTTGGGTTGGCGTATTTCGAGATTAGGATTTGTCACTCCGATTGTCGGAGAGGTATCTCTGGGCCCTCTCGGTAATACACATCACATAAGCCTTGCAAGCATTACAACTAATATGTTAGTTGTGAGATGATGTATTACGGAACGAGTAAAGAGACTTGCCGTTAACGAGATTGAACTAGGTATTGGATACCGACGATCGAATCTCGGGCAAGTAACATATCGATGACAAAGGGAACAACGTATGTTGTTATGCGGTCTGACCGATAAAGATCTTCGTAGAATATGTAGGAGCCAATATGGGCATCCAGGTCCCGCTATTGGTTATTGACCAGAGACATGTCTCGGTCATGTCTACATTGTTCTCGAACCCGTAGGGTCCGCACGCTTAAGGTTACGATGACAGTTATATTATGAGTTTATGCATTTTGATGTACCGAAGGTTGTTCGGAGTCCCGGATGTGATCACGGACATGACGAGGAGTCTCGAAATGGTCGAGACGTAAAGATTGATATATTGGAAGCCTATGTTTGGACATCGGAAGTGTTCCGGGTGAAATCGGGATTTTACCGGGTTACCGGGAGGTTACCGGAACCCCCCGGGAGCCATATGGGCCATCATGGGCCTTAGTGGAAAGGAGAACGGGGCAGCCCAAGGTGGCTGCGCCTCTTTCCCCTCCCCTAGTCCTATTAGGACTAGGAGAAGGTGGCCGGCCCCCCTCTCTCCCTTCCCCTCCGAGGAATCCTAGTTGGACTAGGATTGGGGGGAGGAATCCTACTCCCAGAGGGAGTAGGACTCTCCTGCGCCTCCCTCTTTGGCCGGCCAGCCTCCCCTCCTCTCCTCCTTTATATACGGAGGCAGGGGCACATCTAAACACACAAGTTGACACAAGTTGATCCACGTGATCGATTCCTTAGCCGTGTGCGGTGCCCCCTGCCACCATATTCCTCGATAATACTGTAGCGGAGTTTAGGCGAAGCCCTGCTGCTGTAGTTCATCAAGATCGTCACCACGCCGTCGTGCTGACGAAACTCTTCCCCGACACTTTGCTGGATCGGAGTCCGGGGATCGTCATCGAGCTGAACGTGTGCTCGAACTCGGAGGTGCCGTAGTTTCGGTGCTTGATCGGTTGGATCGTGAAGACGTACGACTACTTCCTCTACGTCGTGTCATTGCTTCCGCAGTCGGTCTGCGTTGGGTACGTAGACAACACTCTCCTCTCGTTGCTATGCATCACATGATCCTGTGTGCGCGTAGGAAAATTTTTGAAATTACTACGAAACCCAACAGATGGACCACACCATCGAAAGGGGGGAGGGGCGGAGGAGGGGGGCGATGGCCTGGTAGAGGGATTTGGTGGAGAATTGGCCCGAAGGCTCGAGCCGCCATCTCACCTGGTCCAGTCCACCGTCCACCACAGGCTCGTGTAGGGCAACGCAATCCAGTAACTCACGCCAAGCGGCAGATTCCGGGGGGGCAAAAGGCCTCCGGAAAGCAAGGTGCCCTAAGTCAATAAGGGCCCTCTTAATAGAAATCAGGGGGTCTATAGCAATGGAGAAGAGGTCGGGAAAGCGTGTGGCGAAGGGAGAGTCTCTAGCCCACCGGGCAAACCAGAATAAGGTCATCGATCCGGACCCCACCGAGATGGAAGTCCCGATGCGAAGGACAGGGAGAAACTGGACGACCGACTGCCAGAACTGCGAGCCGCCAGATCTCTGACAAAAGGCAAGGGGCTGTCCACGCATGTACTTGGACTGGCTGATGTCGAGCCAGAGGCCACCATGGCCTTGCGAGATGCGCCAGAGCCAGCGGGATAGGAGGGCAATGTTCATGCGCTTGGAGCACATGATATCGAGGCCTCCTTGTTCCCTGGGCTTGCAGATGTCAGGCCAGCTGAC
Source organism: Triticum dicoccoides (assembly GCF_002162155.2). Lineage (NCBI taxonomy): Eukaryota > Viridiplantae > Streptophyta > Magnoliopsida > Poales > Poaceae > Triticum > Triticum dicoccoides. The sequence goes on along the minus strand of NC_041384.1, from coordinate 240,168,830 downwards.
CATGTGGTATTTCTGCTTATTGTTGTCGCCTGCCCAATAAAAACGAGACTGAACTTTGGCGATCTCATGGTGCAGAGTCTCGTGAAGGCTATAGAAGCTCATGAGGAACAAAAGGAGGCTGGAGAGGGATGAACTAATGAGAATGGTCCGAGCCGCCTTAGACAACCATCTACCCTGCCAAGGCTCGATACGCATTTGAAGCTTAGTCACGGTCGGGCGCAAGTCCGCGACGGTGAGCCGAGAGTCGCTAATGGGCGTTTCCAAGTAGGTCGTGGGAAAGGAGCCGAGGCGGCAGTTAAGCCGGTTGGCAATGGCAAGGAACTCGGCTGGAGAGTAGCCCATCACCATCACATCGCTCTTGCCGAAGTTTATCTTAAGGCCAGACATTTGTTGGAAGCAGAGAAGAAGGAACTTAAGATTGGAGATGTCCGACTCCAAGCCTTCGACCATGATGATGGTGTCGTCGGCATACTGGAGGAGGGAGATCCCGGAGCCGCCAGCCAAGTGGGGAGTGATCCCACGAATATGGCCAGCAGCCTTGGCCTTATCCAGGATGGCGGCAAGCGCATCCACCACCATATTGAGCAGGAAAGGAGAGAAGGGATCACCTTGTCTGACCCCACAGAGGGTGGGGAAGTAAGGGCCGATCTCCCCATTGATGTTCACGGCAATGCGACCGCAAGAGACCATCTGCATTACTCTGGTGATCCAACGGTCGTCAAAGCCCTTCCGGAGCAAAACTTCCCGAAGGAAGGGCCAACTAACAGTGTCGTAGGCCTTATGGAAATCAATCTTCAAGAAAACCGCCTTGAGGTGTTTAGATCGAACCTCATTGAGGACTTCATGAAGGACAAGCACCCCATCTAGAATATACCGCCCTTGAATGAAGGCGGACTGGTTCGGGTGGGTAATGCGGTCAGCGAGGAGGGTCACCCTATTGGCGTACCCTTTTGCCAGAATCCGGAAAATCACGTTAATGACCGTGATAGGACGAAACTGGCGGATGTCGGAGGCGCCCGGCACCTTCGGAATGAGCGAGATGATCCCATAGTTGAGGCGCCCGAGGTCGATGGACCCAACATAGAACTCGTCGAAGATGGCCATGATCTCAGGTTTAATCACATTCCAGAAGGTCTGGAAGAATTTCACCCGAAGGCCGTCTGGGCCCAGAGCGGAGGTGGGATTCATTCCGTGAATGGCAGCCCAGACCTCGCCCTCGGAGAAGGGGGCAGTGAGGGCCGCGTTCTCCGCATCAGAAACCAACTGGGAGCCGATCCAGCAATCAGGAGCTAGGGAGAGGTCGCTCCTAGGAGCGGCAAAGAACAAAGACCTATAGAATCCGTCGACATGGACACGAATGTCATGGGGGTCCTGCAGGAGGGAAGCGCCATCCCAGAGGAGGGGGATGGTGTTACATCTACGACGGCCGTTCGCGATGGCCTAAAAGTAGGCCGTGTTTGCGTTGCCCTTCAAAACCCATTTCTGGGCTCCGCGGAGGCGCCAATAGGCCTCTTCATCAGTGTATATGACGGAGAGCTGGTCTTCTAAGTCATAGCGAGAGAGCCACTTGTCCGGAGAGAGGCCAATTGAGTCGGCACGCGGGTCAAGGGCCTGGATGGCGGTCAACAAGGCCTTCTTACGCTCGCGGAGGTCCCGCCCCAGGTTGGCACCCCATCCCTTCATGAACTGTTGGCCACGCTTGGCACAGAAGTGCCACGAGTCAATGGCCGAGGGGAGACGGGGATGGGGATGTGAATGGGCCTCCACCCAGCGGGCGCCGACAGCCTCCACGAAACCGGTTTGGACAACCAGAATGTCTCAAACCAGAATTGGGGGGGGGGAGGGTCAGCGGCCGCTCATTGGTGGAGGACAGGAGGAGGGGCACGTGGTCGGAGCCAATCCTGGTGATGGGACGGAGGGAGGCTAGAGGGCAGCGGAGGTCCCAGTCCAAGGAAACTAGGACCCTGTCCAGGACGGACTGGGTCGGGGAGGCCTGCCGATTGGTCCAGGTAAACCTGGCACCAATCCTATCAATCTCACGGAGGCCTGGATCAGCGATGCAGTCATTAAACATTTGCATCCTTGCAAAGTTAACATTCGCGTTGCTCTTGTCCTCCGCGAAACGGAGGAGATTAAAATCACCTCCGACCACCACCGGAAGGGAGGCCGCCGAAATCTTCCGGTGGATCTCCTCGAGGAAGGAAGGAAACCTACTATGGTTCACAAGACCGTAGACAATGATGACCTCCCATTTGAAGTTAAGCGAGCGTTCGAAGAGTTTCATGCTCACAAAGAATTGCCCCCGGTCCATGCTACCCACCTTGAAGGTGGCATCCTTGACACCTAAAAGGATGCCCCTCAGAATGGCCTATGCTCCCACTAGAAGGGAGCCAATGTCAAGCAAAGAGGTGAGAGCTCAGACGGTCAAGCTCCGGGAGAGCGAATTCTGTACGCATGGTTTCTTGGATGGCGACAATGTCAATGTGTTCATCACGCATGTGTTCTACGAGTTGGCGGCGCCGGCCATCATGGACGAAACCACGGATGTTCCAGAAAAGGGCACGCATTAAGGCGCCATTGGGGGGCTGCTTGACCCCAGGATACGAGACGCGCTTTGGGCGTGGAGGGCGGCGGTGCGGGAGCGGGTGCGACCACGAAGCTCGGCCGCGACGAGAGGGAGAAGGCTGCCGGGCAGCCTAGGTGGCGCCGGGGAGGCGTCCACCACAGGGGGGAGTGGCAGGCAAGAGCAGAGCTGCGCGTTCTTCCGCTAGCCTACCATCGAGGATCTCATGAGCCCTGATGGCGTCGATTTGGACTAAGGAGGGAGCAGCCTCCCCCCTGAAGATGATCGCGGAGTCAGTCGCAGCCTTTGCAAGGTGACCAAGCGGAACCGACTCAAGAGCAGAAAACGAGCAAGTAGAAGTAGAGGGGGGGGGGCAGAAGGGGTGTTTGCAGGTATCCCTCACCTTTACCGTTGATCAGTGCAATTTTGCATACAATTGGAGAAAGAAGAATTATAGTATGATTTTCGATGTATATTTTTTACTCATAATTCTATGGCCAACTATCTGTCCATGGTACTAGCTTTTGTTTTTCTTGATATTAATCAAATATAAGATGCATTTGGGTGTCATTATTAAATAAAGTATAGAAAATCAGCCTCTAGCTAGCAGATCCCTAAATGTCTAACTCCTTAAAATTATGAGTTTGTATCACTTAAAAAACTCTTTAGACTACATTTAGTTCAAGAAAGACAACTCTTAGAATAAGTAGGAAAACGACCGTGCAGTCCGCTGCCTACCTTTGTCGTCTGTGGTGCCTCCCCTCAACCCTAACACCCTCTCCCCCTTCGTCCACAGCGCCGGATTCGACTTGATTCGTTAATGCCATTGTCGGTGCAAATGTTCAATGTTCAATTCGTTGCCGGCGAGCCCCGATGTGCCCGAAAACTGAGTTGCATGAGGTTGGGGAAGCGGAAAGAGCCCCACGCGTAAGCCCACTCCGACCGACGGCGTCAGAATGGTCCTTTACACCATAGTCGTGGCAGGGCTCCCCGCCAGTACGCACTCCAGCGAATCATCACGATGTAGCAGCGCCTACGTCGGATCCGTCAGCAAAATCATACAACATTGGTTGCGATGCCGCCTCAAATCCGACGAGCCATCGTGCTCCTTTGCGGCTGCAAGTGCCCCATTGTTCAAAAAAACCTCACGCACGCCAAGGAATCCCAATCGAGACTTCTTCGCTTGAGGGGCCGTGAAAGCAAGGTAAAAACACAAATTCCTTTACATTTGCAATTTGCTATACGATTCTCGTTGCTTAGAACAATACACGCACACATAGAGGATTCACTTGCAACACATGGATATGGGCTAACCTTATGTAAATCAAATGTTAGACTGGTTCTATTAATCATTGAGAGCGAAGCTAGATGATGTGATGATAGACGCACGCGAGAAACAAGTCCAAATCAACGAGAAGCAACTCCAAATCAACAAGATGTAAATCGAGAGAAGGAAATTTAAGAAGCTTCTTCTTTCACTCATAGTTGTTGTAATAATTTGGTTCATATTCCTTGGATCAACAATAAATGTCCTTGTGTGGGAACCATGTCATTGATGATGTTCTTAGTTTCAATGACGACGATAGAGCCGTCTAGCATTAAGTTTTTATATGTTTTATCTTGACACTTAACCTAGTTCAATGTCGATGTGGTAGGTAATTAACTATTTAATTATGTTATGTATGATGTTAACGTGGTACCTAAATTGAATTATGCACCGAGCTAGTTCTTGTGTTTCAAATGGGTTTGTGTACAAAAAAAAAGTTGTGCTTAAATTTTGTTAAGGGATTTAGAGAAACTATTAGATAAAGAAAAATGTATCTTCTATATCTAAATAGCTAGCCCCCACTAATTATTTCTCTCAACATGCAAGTATGCTACATCATTGCACAACATGCACGAGAAAAGCCCCACACTCACTATCATATGTCTCGCAACATGCAAGCATGCCACTTCATCATGAAACCTGCATGAAAAAAGACCTATCTCAACATGCGAATTTATATTCTATTATTCTATTTATATTTAATAAACATTTTACAACTATATAGTGATCAAACATAATAAAATATATGTAGTTTTAGTTTTATCCTTTTATATATGTTTCATATAATGAATCACATTGAGATATGTTATAAAATATTCCCGCAACAACATACGGGGTATCATCTATTCCCAAAAACACAAGGAACTGACTGCTAAAGCATCTTACATTTATGAACAGAGGGTGTACATTTTAAACTTTTAGGTGAGATGGGAGATTGGGGATCGGATGCAGGCCACCGTCCCCTTGTAGCAGCCCAGAGAACAATGACCAAAGCAGAGTGAAGCACTAGGAACCAGGAGGATGAGGGGACATGACCTCAAGTCTGATATTCCCCCCGTCCGGAAATACTTGTCGGAGGAATGAATGTATCTAGATGTATTTTGGTTCTAGATACATTCATTTTTATCCATTCCCGCGACAACTAATTCCGGACGGACGGAGTACAATATTAAGACATACTCCCTTTGCTTATAAATATTAAGTCTTTAAAACGTCTTATATTTATGAACAGAGTGAGTACCTATCAACTATCTTAAAAGACTGATGTATAGGAAGATGAGATATAACATACTTAACACTCGTATCCAACAATTGTCATATTTACTGGTAAACGGAAATATGTTTCCAACTAAAAAAAAACAAGCTTTCTTATGACACAAATAACACACTGAGTCGTTCTTCTTGGTCTTCTATTGATTTGCACAAGCCACACAGGGCAATCCCAGATTCAAATTCTCTTATCATCTCGGAGGCTTCCATTCAAACTTGTTTCAAATAACACAAAACAATGCATAGTACAAGACACTTAATACATTTTGTTTCGACACTTAATAATACTCCCTCCGCCACACAATATAAGACATTTTTGCAAGCTAACATAGCCAGCTCATTGCACGGCATGCAGGTCTACTACAACAGGGAGGTAACCACCGGATCAGGAGGTTTTTAGGTGATGAAACTTCCAGCGCCCCAAGGCACCACGGCACAGAAATAACCGTCTTAATTTACCTTCGGAACATGCAAGTTATTATGCGACGACAGCTCCAGGAACAATGGAGCTTCATCACAAGAGCTGGCGCCAAAATCATCGAGATGGTGACAAAAGGCCGGTTGAACCAAGTCAAGTCAGGAAGGAGCCCATATAGGTAACTAGGTAAGGAATAATATTTCACCCTTCACCCCAGACAAGCTTGAAGATATTTCTGCTAGCCCCCGCGTTTACCATCTTGCTCTTCATGTTCAGCATCTTCTCTTGGGCAGGGGTATCACCATCCTTATAAACATTACAGGAACAAGTTTTAGTTCAAACACCAAGTTATAAACCATCTAGCAGCAATAGAAGCAATATTAGTACCCTTTCCTTTGGCTGGGCATTCTGAATACTGAGTTCAACAAAGTGTTGCAAGTATTAATTTTAAAAAATACAGCTAACTAACCATGATGAACATCGTAAGAGACTTAAATTTAAAGGGGAAAGGAGGACTGCTCACAAGCATGGAGTACGCCCGAGCAAGTGAGACAAGAGTAGGGTAGAGCTCTATAACTGCAACTGCAGTTTCTTCTGTCACCTGTGGTACCTGCATTAATTGCCAAGAAATTGATGGAATAAATCTTGCACCAAATTAGGCCACCAAATGAATTGGCAGTATTTATTGGGTGAAGGTTGACTGGATACCTGCATAAGTTGTAGAGCGAATATGTCGCTCACAGTTAACTTCTTGGGGTCACAACACTTCTTCACAAACTCGTCATAAGTTAAGCAAACTCGACAAGTGTTAGCACCGATTGAGAAATTTGTGCTGTAGTAATCAATTATCGAGAGTGTCAGGTGGCCGTATGTGTTTTCAGTATCAGAATATCCAGTGGTTCTCTGAACATCAAATCCTTCAAGAATCTCAGTGGTGAAGCAGCTGAAATTTAAAGACACGGAACAGTTTAAAGGGTATACACCTGATTACCCCAGGTATCAAATTTATTAACTGACCACTAGATGTATTATTATCAAGGAGGAGAGCACTAAAAGTTTCACACCAAAAAAGTCTATGTAGGGATAATTTGATCACCAAGGTTACATGAGCAGTATACATACGCTGTTTTGATGCTCTCTGATGCGCCTAAAGGGTTTGGATCACCTTCAACCAGATATATCAGCTTCCTTAGTCCACATTTCCACAAGATACAAGAAATGGAAGCATCATATGATATTGTTGCTAAATACATAAAATATGCTAGCGGAAGTTAGTAACCCACTAAGCTATCTCCTGTGAAACCATAAACGTGGACAAAGAGTACAATGTCTGGGAAAAAATATCAAGGGATAAAACTTAAATCTCACTGCCCAAGAGGGCTCGCCTACTTATGCCATTGAATTCTGGATAAAAAATAAGTATAAATGAACAGAGGTAAATTTCATGAGCTACATATATTTTAGTACAACTATCAGAAAGTTACACATCTTAGTTTGCATTTCACAGAACTATACGTAATTTTAACATTTTGATAAACCACACATCTGTTGAATCCTGTTAAATGAAATAGTCTGGACATACGGGACCAAAGTCTAGTGCAACTGAAAATGTAGGGCCTGCCTGTTTAGAAGCAAAAATATTTGTTGATTTGTGGAATGTGTAGATTCATAATATATATCAAAACATATGTAAGTTTGAAGATATTGAATTTGAACTAACATTACACGACAGCACCTTACATACTGTAAACTTGCAGTACACATACAGGTCCCTAAGTTTTAATTCGGTAAGAATTTAATTTGGAATTATACATATATTAAATACAACATTTTGTAGTTTTTGCTGTTGTTTTGACTAATTTCAAAAGTGCATTTTATCAAAACTGACAGAAGACTGATATTTCACCAGATAATACAACATTTGGCGGCTGACTAGTGGGTCCTGCATGTCAATTACACTGACCACCTCATATCAACAAGAAGTGATGGATGTGGTGGGCCTTATTAAATATTATAGCAAAGTATGTACAGTGATGTGAAACGCAAACTTCTTTTTTAGCTATTACGAAATCTGTGTGCTTGATGAAATTTACTCCTAAGACTAGACTAAACGCAAACATCTGGTCACTATGGGCAAAGCATGTGGACACACAAGACAGGCCAACGACACAACTTCTTGAAGTGAAACACTTGTCCTATTCAGCATTTCTTAACGATGTAAACTGTAGGATAGAAATACAGAGCATATAAAACAAACATAGTTTAGACTTTAGACAACGCTGGTACACATTCACTGCGAGTTACGTTCAACCATCTGTCACATTATAGAAGCCTCCACGACTATGCTGCCTGACAAACTAATGATTTAAACATCAAATTTTGACCTGGTCACTAGCTCATGGACAAAACAATGTTTTAGGTTGGTACAATCACTGACTGGGATTACACAAGAAAACTAGAGTCTTAAGACACTAAGTGGAAGTATAAGAACAGGGGAAGTTAACATGAGATTATAATAATGACAATAGTTAATACTAGTTCAGATGGTACCTTTAGCCTTAATTTCTGATCTTTGTACCTGCTGTCTCTAATTGAGCTAACCAAATCTGTTACACTTTTCCTTTCAACAATGAAATCAAGAACATACTCCGTATGAGATCTTCTATGACGAGCAATCCAAATACCATCTCCAACAGGCAGGCGTTTTATCTGGATGACATGATTCAAACAGATTCATCAACACCACTTTCTCTGGCACAGATAACATGAACAGTTCAATCCATGCATAAAATCTTCAGTCATCATTTTTAGTTCGCTTGAAATGAAGACAAGATCCACGTCTCATGAACATTTTATGTTAAATTCGTTACAGTAGTACATTTATACTATTACCCAGCATATATTGAATGTTTAAAGTATATAAGCAGAATCTGACAAGTTGGCAGATTGTGTCCAATTTGATACGAGGCAATAATGCTATATGTGCCATTCCACTGAATACATGCAAACAAACACTGGGCAGCAAGTATCAGGACAGTGGGGGCAAGAGACCATATATATTAGCCAAGCAATCTAGCAGTATGAGAAAATATCAGATATCCCCTCTCCTCACAACAGAAATGACATTTTGTGCATAGTCTGCAAAGTGCCACTCTTGAGACTTGACATGAGTTTCCAACTCTGCGTTCATAGTACTTTACATGCTAACCCTGATTCAAACAGATTCATCACCCTATGTTCTTAGTACTTTACATGCTAACCCTGTGTTTGGGCATAGACTTCACACATGCATCTGCTCAAGTGATGATATGTTTGAATCATTGATTCTGTCAACCCTGTGTTCATAGTACTTTACATGCAATTCAAATTTAACATAAGAGACGCCCATCCAAGCAGCATTTTGCATTAGCTGTGGGCTAGCAGAAGAAATCAGATGCCCCGTTCGTGCTCACATAACAGAAAAGGTACCCTAACATTTCTTCTCTAGACTTCTCTAATTGACAGGGCAGCATAATGTAATATGTCTCATCAAATCATCATCGATTCAGTTTAGACTTTAAGGACATGCTGATGCAGTGCCAATCATATTTAGCAGCGACGTTTAGTGATCTGAGATGTGTAAAAAGAGACAAAGATGATGCCCAAACTAGAACAAATGAACTTAGCATTAGGAACATGAATACTGTTAGTAAGGCAAGCCCACACAAGTCTGAATCTGACCAACCTCTACAGGTACATGAAACTTCGAATGTATGTTACCAACAACTCTTTTGCCACGGGATCTGCACAAAAATGTAACAATCATGAGAGCAAAATTCTGATATACAATTAAAAGAAAGACCGAATAACATGAAACTCTTGTGCAGCAGGTGTGGTGGGGGGTAAGCTTCAAGCAAATGGCAATGTATGCAAAATCGGACTGCAACTACATGTGAGCCAACGAACATAGTAGCTTATAACTATTCATGAAAACTAAGGAAGTCATTATGTAGTTCTGGAACAAAAATGAAACTACTTCCAGAGAAAAGGCTCAGTTCAATTCATTTTGGTGGTTTGATATTTCTATAAAACGACCAAGGGCAACCATGATCGACTTACTTTCTTGAATTATAAACTGAATATGTATCTGAAATACGGCGCATAGAACATAAAGGATAGAAACTAAATGAAACAAACATTAACAGAAAAGGGTTAAATTCAAATTAACAGAAGATACTATGTAATCAAATTGTCTCCAAATTCAGGAAAAGAGCAACATTAAGCAAGTGGCAACCATTAGCTTGTTTTAACAGGAAAAAAATTCTAAGGAACAGAATGACATAGCTCATCTTCCAACTCATAAGTAAAGAGAGAACAAAGACATATGCTACAAATGCTCAAATTATCACCCCAAAAAGACCAGGGACCAATCACATCGTTCAAAACTTTGAAACTTGCATCAAGGTAGCAACATTCATTGTGTTAAGTAACCTCCAATGTCGTACTGGTTTGAACAAGTTTGGAGAATGTGCAGCAAAGGCCATACAGTTTTGAGTATTACACATACAGTAAGACAAACTTATAATCCCACTTAAAGATCAAATATATCTATAACACAAGATATATTAATTCTTGAGTAAGACATAATCTTACGAACCCAAAAATTTCACGATCATCCAATATCAACACCACTTCATAAGCTTCAAGAAACTTTTCATTGGATAGACGAGGTGGCATAGCTAGTATAGAATTGCCCATACCACCAGTGTCCTTGTCTAGCATAGTGAATTCAGCAGAACCCTGGTAGTGGAAAAGAAATAATAGCATTAAGTTCTACTCCATAAAGAAATAGAAGAGTGTTTATATCACTAAAGTAGTGATCTAAACGCTCTTATATTTCTTTACAGAGGGAGTATTTGAAAATAAACAAGGAAATTAACTTCTTCTCTATATCGTGTCACATTATTAAACATTAGCAATATGGTGATTGGTGAGGCTGCAAAATCTGATTGGGGTATGTAAGTGATAGATGCTATATCAAACATTTCGAATTTTGCACAACACACACCATGTTAATAAAGCCTTGCTCCACACTAAATATTAAACCCTTAGTTTTATGTGAAACAATGAGACAGGAAAGTGAATTAGTAAGATTGAAGAGATGGGAAAGTGAATTAGTAAGGTTGAAGACTATAAAACTCAAAAACTTCACCGGAAGAATATGAAAATAAAAGCATATGATTGCATTCATCTTCGTAGCTAACCATTTAGACAAAAACAGTCATTTAATTTTTATAGCTAAAATAATATTTTTGATATGGAAGGAAGAAAAATGAAAACTGTAAAAACAATGTTGGTCGAGGTAGACGTACGGTAGTTTGAACTTCAGAACTGTAACTGAGCTGCTCTTGACTGGTCAACTGTATCAGTTCTTGGGATGCCATAGAAGCAGAATTGCTGCAAACAAGTTCAGGACTATGCTCTGGTCTTTTTATTTTCTTCCCTGCGGAAATGAACAGTGATGTGTAAGATTCAGCAGACAAAATCTTTTAGCCATCCCTATGCCAAATGTGGGTGTTAAAAGATCAAGCATGAAAAGAGTTACCCTTTTTCCCTTTCTCTTTACATTTTGGAGGAGATAAATCCGGGCTGGACGCTGGAAAGGACTCTTTTATGAGACGGATGACCCATGGTCCAACACCCCTGACAATAATAAGAGAACATCAATACACTAATACCTTAAGATGCAATGCTAATTTATTGCAGTACTTAGTTATAAAAGAGACAAAATAAATGTATAGTTTCAGTGCAGCATAGTGGAATCAGAGGAACCAAATGACATTACCTTTCCTAAAAAAATTAACTCACTACAAAAAATAAAGTCTTACCAATGGACAACTTTATTAGGAAGAAAAAATAGCATGTATAAGAAGCAATGGCTAAGATTGAACTAATTAAAACAGTGCAAAATTAATGAACAATTTTCTGCGATCCAAGCACAAACAGACACGTCATAGTGAAAAGTTCTGGCATGTCCATCTCCCAATTCAACTCACGAAATAATGTCCAAAGTATCCAGATGAACCCGAACTAGTGAAGACCCATACTGTTACAGCACTTGTCTAATTGTACAACTTAAAAGTAATTACAATTTTGGGTTGTAACCCAGAACCAAATCCCGATGTACTATACATATTAACATATCCAGCTAAGTCACATCCAAAGTATCGCCAAAAGACCTAACACCCAATGAAGAACATCTTAGGTTCAGGAGAGCTACTCTGCAGGAGATGAACCGACAGTGTGCAGAGGTAATGGGCATTGCTGGTTTGCTCTGGTTATACAATCAGTTTCGCCACACACATTGCAACAAACTTATGCCTTACCGCAGAATGAACTGAAATATGCAAACTAAAATTGATGTTACCGTGGGCTCATGGATGATCAGATCGGTTCACCACAGCTCAGATCTCTGTACTTAAATAGTTTTCATCAAACCAAAATCAAAATTTTGATGTTAACACAACAAATTATCTGCACGCCAACATCACAAACCGGTCCATTCGTCTTAAAGCATTCGAAAATAAACCTGATTTTCCGTCTACTTATATGGAACAAAAGCGCGAGACATTACTACACAAACCAAAGCGACAAACCGCAGTCGGTCAAACCCTAGCTTTAATGCGACTTTTACCCCCAAGAACGAAAACCGAACAAACAGCGGAGAGGAATGGAAAGATGGGTACTTGATCTTGAGCAGGTCCTTGAGGGTCCGGATGGGCTCCTTGGCGGCGCAGACGTTGCGGTAGGCGTTGGAGAGCGTGAGACTCAGGTTGTCTGGGATGTCTTTTTCCAGCATCGACCGGTGCTTCTCCAGGAGGAGGCGCGCAACCTCCTCGTTGTCGGGGAGATGCACCGCGCGCTGCTTCGGCATCGCCGGAGCCATCTGCCAGGATTTAGGGTGAGGTAAGGGGAGATCTTTGAGGTGGAGGGGGAATTGCCGGATTGGGGCTTAGGCTTGGGGTTTCGACGCGAGTGAGCACTTGGAATCCTGGCCCGTCGAGTGGACAATGGCTGGGGTTGTGGCGGCGCCGCCGCGTGGGCAATGTCAGGATCTGAAATTCAAATTGGGTTTGGGGGCTTTTCGTCGGGAGGTTAACGGCTAAGTACGTCGGTAGAGACAATCCGGGATGATTGAGGCTTGGTCTCCAGTCTGAACTGGGAATTCGCTGAACTGATACTTAGGCTTTGGTTCAGATTCAGCTTTTATTGAATCTGAACCAAAAGGCGAACCCAGCAAAATCCGATTCCAGAAATCCGTTGTCAAAATTTGAACCAAAAGCGGAAGCAGCTTAGGACGTGCTTTCCAAAATCTGATTTCGCTGCGGGCCAAAATCTAAAAAAGCTGCATCAGCTGGTTTGCCAAATGACCTACATCTTTTTCACACCAGATTTTCCACAGCTGTTTTTCCACAGCAGATTCTTCACAGCTACTTTTAGAAATCCACAGCCGAACCAAACAGGACCTTAGGGGGTGTTCGGATAATCGGATTCCCTCCGCTTTGGACTCAGCTCCGCGGAGCTGGCGAAGCTGCGGGCTAAATAGTGAAGTTGGAAAGTAGGCACTCCGCAGATCCTGTAATTCTGCGGAGCCGGTGGAGAGCCGAACAAGCCCTTAGTTGCAACGCAATCTATATTTTTCAGCAAAGGTGTCCCTGAGGCTGTTCGCAATGACATAAAAATATTTTAAACGTCTCTAATAAAATCTTAAATGAGAAATATCTGGGCATGCCCACAGATGTGGGGGCCTCAAAAAATGGCACGTTCAAATATTTGAAGGACATATTGTGGAACAAGATTCAAGGATGGGTTGAAAGGACGATGTCTTCTGTGGGCAAGGAGGTGCTGGTCAAGGCCGTAGCACAAGCGATACCAGTCTATTCCATGTCTTGCTTTAAATTGCCAAGGGGACTATGTGAGCATCTGAACATGTTGATTAGAAAATTTTGGTGGGGGAGTAAGAATGGTCAACGCAAACCACATTGGGTCTCATGGAAGGCAATGACTCAACCTAAGAGCATGGGAGGATTGGGCTTTAAAGACTTTGAGCTATTCAATCTAGCTATGCTAGCTAGACAAGTATGGCGCATGTTACATGATCCTAACTCTCTCAACGCACGCATAATGAAGAGCATTTACTTCCCTAATGCCACTATTATGGACGCTTCCCTCGGGAGTCATCCAAGCCAGATATGGAGAGCCCTAGTGGAAGGACGTGACACATTGAGGTTGTGATTAATCAAGCACATTGGCAATGGAGAGAGCACCAATATTTGGATGGACAATTGGCTCCCCGTCCGAAGATGATGAGGCCATATGGCTGTATTGCAAATACACCACCGGTCATAGTGGCGGAACTGATAGATCACACCAGTGCCACATGGAATAAGCAAAAGATCGATGCCATGTTTTTGGCATTTGACGCGAAGGTAGTTCTCAGCATCCTTCTGTGTACGACACCCATGGAGGACTACTGGAGTTGGGCACACGAAAGAACTGGCCAATTCACGGTGCGATCGGCCTACAACATGCTAGTGGCGACGAGGCAAAGGAGAGAAGCTTGGTGGAAGGTTCTTCGGGCTCCTAAATAGCACAAACAGACTCGAGCTCATGGAAGACCCTGTGGAAGACGAAGGTACCATCGAAAGTGCATATGTTCTTATGGAGGCTATCAAAGCAGTCATTGCCAACTGAAAATGTGCGGGCACACCGAAAAATGTCGACGACGAGCTCCTGTGGTCTTTGCAGCGCTCCGGATTCCTGGCGTCACTCTCTTCTCGAGTGCACCGTCTCCAGATGCACCTGTGCGCTAGTTGATGAAGAGTTGGGCAGTATCTTGGTGGCTACAAGCGAGAACCGAGCTAAGAGTTGGCTTTTCAACGTAATGGGGTCGCGTTCGCATGAGCAGTTTACTCTCACGACAGTGACATTGTGGGCTGTTTGGACATCTCGAAGAAAGGCCATACATGGAGCAATATTTCAGACTCCACATGTGATAACGACCTTTATAACGTGCTACATACAAGATCTTGAGGCAGTCAGGAAGCCAAGGAAACAACGTCGGGTGGTGGCGAGTGGGCCATCTTTGGTTCTCCGACCGAAGGCATCCCCGGCAAATTTTGTGAAGATACATGTAGATGCCGGGGTTCGACCGCAGAAAGGAGGCTCAGTAGTAGCGATTTGCAGAGACAACCAAGGAGCTTTTCTGGGCAGTTTAGCCTTCGTGATTGCTGGAGTTTGTGATGCATCGACGTTGGAAGCCATTGCATGCCGCGAGGCCATTGCATTGGCGGAAGATCTCAACCAACAACACTACATTGTGGCCTCCGATTGCAAGCAGGTGATAGAGGACATTGCTAAAGGGAGTCAGGGAGAATATGGAGTCATCATCAGAGAGATTAGATTAAGATCACCATCCACTTGTAAATTTACTTTTGAAAGGCGTGAGGCTAATGTAGAAGCTCACAAGTTAGCTAAACATGCATTGTCTTTACTTCCAGGGCGTCATGTGTGGTTAGGCCAGCCACATGACTAGATTTGTATCCCACACTTTGTGGACTTTGAGTAATAAAAGGCCTTTACCCTCAAAAAAAAAGTTGCAATGCAATCTGCGCTCCCTCCAATTTCTTTCCAGTCCAACCAAGAACCCCACAGATATTTTATTTTATTATTACTAGCTAAGAGCATCTCCAGACGTTCAGCCCCCCGGACGCCGAAAAAGAGCCGCCTGGGACCGAACCAACGTTTGCTTGGTGCGTGGGGGCGATTGCGTTCCCAGTCGACGCCCCCGGGTCGCCGCCAAAATCGCTCGAACTCGGTGATATTTCATAGAATTTGTACAAACTCGGCGATCTGGCATAAACTCGGCGATATTTGATAGAAATTTGTACAAAAACAGATAAACATGCAAACTACGCCTAGAACTACGCCTAGCCCTGCTACGCCGCGGCCGCCGCTCGCCATCTACATGCCGAGGAGCCTGTAGAAACGGGTGTAGTCGCCGTCGTGGTTGTCATCGTCACGCGCCCCGCTGGAGGCCCCGTCGTCCCTACTGCACCCCTGGTGTGACGCCCCCGATTTAATCGTACACTAATCATGCACGCAAACGTGTATGATCAAGATCAGGGACTCACGGGAAGATATCACAACACAACTCTAAAACATAAATAAGTCATACAAGCATCATAATACAAGCCAGGGGCCTCGAGGGCTCGAATACAAGTGCTCGATCATAGACGAGTCAGCGGAAGCAACAATATCTGAGTACAGACATAAGTTAAACAAGTTTGCCTTAAGAAGGCTAGCACAAACTGGGTTACAGATCGAAAGAGGCGCAAGCCTCCTGCCTGGGATCCTCCTAACTACTCTTGGGCGTCGTCAGCGGCCTGCACGTAGTAGTAGGCACCTCCAGTGTAGTAGTCGTCATCGACGGTGGCGTCTGGCTCCTGGACTCCAGCATCTGGTTGCGACAACCAGAAAGAAAGGAAAGGAGGAAAAAGGGGGGAGAAAGCAACCGTGAGTACTCATCCAAAGTACTCGCAAGCAAGGAACTACACTACATATGCATGGGTATATGTGTAAAGGGCCATATCGGTGGACTGAACTGCAGAATGCCAGAATAAGAGGGGGATAGCTAGTCCTATCGAAGACTACGCTTCTGGCAGCCTCCGTCTTGTAGCATGTAGAAGAGAGTAGATTGAAGTCCTCCAAGTAGCATCTCCAAGTAGCAACTACAAATAGCATCTCCAAGTAGCATCTCCAAGTAGCAACTCCAAATAGCATCTCCAAGTAGCATCTCCAGTAGCATCGCATAGCATAACACTACCCGGCGATCCTCCCCTCGTCGCCCTGTGGAAAAGCGATCACCGGGTTGTCTGTGGAACTTGGAAGGGTGTGTTTTATTAAGTATCCGGTTCTAGTTGTCATAAGGTCAAGGTACAACTCCAAGTCGTCCTGTTACCGAAGATCACGACTATTCGAATAGATTAACTTCCCTGCAGGGGTGCACCACATAACCCAACACGCTCGATCCCATTTGGCCGGACACACTTTCCTGGGTCATGCCCGGCCTCGGAAGATCAACACGTCGCAGCCCCACCTAGGCACAACAGAGAGGTCAGCACGGCGGTCTAAACCTAAGCGCACAGGGGTCTGGGCCCATCGCCCTTAGCACACCTGCACGTTGCGTACGCGGCCGGTGAGCAGACCTAGCAACCTCCATTACAAAGGAAGTTGCGTTAACGCAGTCCAACCCGGCGCGCGCCACTCAGTCGCTGACGTCAAGAAGGCTTCGGCTGATACCACGACGCCGGGATACCCATAACTACTCCCGCGTAGATGGTTAGTGTGTATAGGCTCGTAGCCGACTCAAATCAAATACCAAGATCTCGTTAAGGGTGTTAAGTATCCGCGAACGCCGAACAGGGCCAGGCCCACCTATCTCCTAGGTGGTCTCAACCTGCCCTGCCGCTCCGCCACAAAGTAACAGTCGGGGGCCGTCGGGAACCCAGGCCCACCTCTACCGGGATGGAGCCACCTGCCCCTTCAGCCCCCATCTCCGAACAGTATCACAGGTAATGTAACTGTGTAAAGTATATCGTATATGCCCGTGATCACCTCCCGAAGTGATCACGGCCCGGTAGTATAGCATGGCAAACGGACAAGAGTGTAGGGCCACTGATGGAACACTAGCATCCTATACTAAGCAGTAGGATAGCAGGTAATGGTAACAACAGTAGTAGCAAGGACAGGCTATGCATCAGGATAGGAATAACGGAAAGCAGTAACATGCTACACTACTCTAATGCAAGCAGTATAGAGAAAAGAGTAGGCGATATCTGGTGATCAAAGGGGGGGCTTGCCTGGTTGCTCAGATAAGGAGGGGTCGTCGGTGACGTAGTCGTACTCGGTGGCATCAGCGTCGGTCTCGTAGTCTACCGAAGAGAAGAGGGGGAAGAAACAATAATTACAATGCAAACATAAGCATGGCGGTGCATGACAAGACAAGTAACGATGCTAGGGGTGCCCTAGCGTGGTATGAGGTGGTACCGGTTAAGGGGGGAAACATCCGGGAAAATATCCCCGGTGTTTTTGTGTTTTCGGGCAGAGGAGCCGGAGGGGGGAAAGTTGCGGGTTCGATAGGTTAGGGGGGTGTGGCGGACGAACGGGTTGCGTATCCGGGTTCGTCTCGTCGCTCTGAGCAACTTTCATGTAGAAAGTATTTTCATCCGAGTTACGGTTTATTTTATATTAATTTTTAAAGTTTTTAAATCATTTTCTAATTCGTTAATTATTAATTAAATTCAAAAAATAGTATTACTGCATCAGCATGACGTCAGCATGCCATCATCAGTCAACAGAGGTGTTGACTGGTCAGGCTGACGTGTGGGACCCACCTGTCATACTCTGTTTAATTAATTAGGGTTAGGTTAACTAACTACTGCTTAGTTAGACTAACAGGTTAATTACTAATTAAGTAGGATTAATTAACTTAATTAATTCATTAGATAATTAATTAATTAATAATTAATTTTATTAAATCATTTTTATTTTTATCTATTATTTTTATTTTTAATACTTTTTTTAAACGTTCTGTGGGGTGGGGCCCCCATGTCAGTTGGCCACTGGGGTCTATTGGGTCGGGCGTGCGAGCACGCGGGCACGAGCGCTCGATGGGGCGAGCCTGAGCGCTGGCCCAGGCGAACGGTGGGGGGGGCGCCCGCGAGGCACGGAGCGGGGGCGGGCCGCGTGATGCAGGGGCGGCCGCCGGAGGCCGAAGCAACAGCGGGAGCGGCGACGGGGCTCGCCAGGAGGGGCGCAGGGCGCGGCCGTCACGGGCGAGCAGCACGGCAGCAGTGCGAGGTGGCGACGGTGGTGAGCGGGGACGGGGCCCAGAGATGGGGCGGAGGGCTGTGGCCGGACGCGGACACGACAGGCGCGCGCGGGCCGGCGAGTAGGGCCGTGGGGAGCGGGGCCACGAGCAGGGAACGGCGAGGCGCGTGAGGGAGAGGGTAAGGAGGAGGGCGGAGGCCGTGGCCTCACCGGGAGTTGTAGGGATGGGGCAGCGGGCTCGAGCTCGAGGAGGACGAGGACGACGACGGTCCGGCGAGGTTGGCGAGGTGGAGTAGCTTCGGACGGCATCGGGCGACGAGGCGCGGCGTCGAGGTGGTCCCAGGGACGGCGAGCGGCGGCGTTGTCGAGGGCGCCGACGACGTCGGGACGGCCCCCTCCCGATCCAAATCGGGCAGAGGGGGGGCCAGGGAGAGGGAGGGTCGGCGAGGAGGAGGTCGAGGACGGCGAGGAGCGCCGGCGGCTTCGGCAGGGTGGGGCGTCGTGCCCGGCCCAGATCGGGCAGAGGGGGGGACGGC
>NC_041384.1:240142236-240149655 GCF_002162155.2 Triticum dicoccoides | reverse complement strand
GGGGGGTTCGTCCCCGATCCAATCTGGATCGGGAGGAGGGTGGGAACGATGTGGGGGGGGGAGTGCGGGTGGTTGGGTTAGGGTTTGCGGGGGGTGTGGGGATAAGGTGTGGCCGACTGGGCTAGTTGGGCCGGCCTGTCAGGCCACTGGCTGGGCCGAGGCCCACTTGGCCTGGGGGTTTTCTTCCTTTTTATTTTTATATATATTTTCTTGTCTCTTTTTATTTGTAGTTTCTTTTATTTTCAGTTTTATAAAATTACCACTAGTGCCTAATTTGTATTTACCAATAAACTACTACGAGATTAATTCTTAACCCATAATAAAATAGTGTTAGCATTTTATAAATTCAATAGGCATTTGTTTAATTGTTTTCACTATTGTTTTAATTGTTTTAGGGCCTTTAAACATTTTATCAAAGTTTGGTTTCTCCACCATAATTACCTATGTATTATTTGGTTCACTCCGAACATTTAAATTTTAATATTTGAAAACTTTTATTGTTTACTCGATTTTTGAATTTGAAATTCGAACTAGGTTCCGAACTAATGCGAGTTTATCCACAGTAACCGAGGTGACGTGGCATCATTAGCGGGGATTACTGTAGCTTAATTACCCGGGCGTCACAATTCTCCTCCACTACAAGAAATCTCGTCCCGAGATTTAAGAGGGGAGTAAGGGGAAAGTTCTGGCTACGATATTCTAACGGATCTTCTCGAAGAAGTTAATTCCTTTCGTTGATGTCTTCAATCCTTTATTCCGATGCATCATGATAAACTTGTCATCATTTCTTCGGGAGCTCCATCGTACTTACGAAAAGATAAGGGGCAGCTCACTACGACATAATGCTTTTGAGGGAAACAATCTGGGGTTAACCCATGAATTAGTATAAGATTATCTCTCGAGTTGAACATATGAAATACCTCGAGAGTAAGGTACGAAGGTACCATAATAGGCTCCAAGCGGATAGATAGTTGCTCGAAGCCTGAACCAGAGTGAGAAAGGGGTTCAGAGTAGCGAGAGTAAGTATTGCGTCTGATACCAGAATAGACCACTAGGACAGTGGCCCGTGGATTACATACGAGTCCATGCGCGAGGAATAACTTTGGGAATAGGGGGTGTACAGGACAGTCAGGTTTCGATCCTGTGGAACTATGGGTTATGGGCCCACCATGTGGTTTTTTTAATAGGAGCAGTGATATTTTTCACGGTCATGATAGCAAGGCATGTCAGAGAGTACCAAGTCAGTTATGTCGGCATCAACGTTGGTACCAAGGGCGAGGGACGAAGAGAACCACTTTCCTGCTCGTTGAACGAGGCGGACCAATAGGCAAGGTTCTCGTCCATCGGTGGCTACCGGAATGTCATCAACAATAGTAACAGGGTCTTACTGACAGAATTGCACACCGAGGAGTTTACATAAGCAGTAGAATATTGCTGCTTAGATCATATAGATCACAAGAAAGGTTCAAACAACCAATGGAAACTAAAATATGATTATCATATTAAACAGAACAATGGAAAGGAAAATGTGTCTAAACACATATTTCAGGGACATATCCTTCCCAAGGACAAGCAGAGCATGATATCCGTTGCAGGATATAATGTAGACAACTCTTTAGGTAAGGGGGGGAGGAATCTCATGATATTACCCATACAACGGTGTTAGGATAAATGATAAATAAAATTTAGCATCGTGCTTCAAATGTTCCTGTTGAAAATCGGAGTACCATTGACATGCTTCGAGATAGCATTGACATGGTCTTCAGGTGAAGATCAGACTTTGGAAACACGAAGGATCCATCAGGAATAACTTGTAGAATAAGTCTTACGATTTCCTCCATGAAGAATGGTTGTCCTTGCAAAAGAAATTATAACGATAGGTCCTCCACCTAGGGGGGGGTGCTAGTCATGACATCATGTTACCGGGTCACGTAGAGATCAATGTTACAACTCTTGGAGATATGTCCCAACCATCATATCTGACCGAGATTCAGATCCGGTTGGTGTCAGGATACCTCAGACTTAGGATACCTGAGAAGAAAAGGTGCAACGCAAATTGACGAGATGACATTGTAGGATTCTCGGGGAAATGAACTATGAAGTGATTTCCGTTATCAAGAGTCCATCATTAACCCAAGGAGAGGGCAAGGAGGTGTCTGGTGAACTCAACAGCAATTCACCGAGATTCCTAAAAGATGGATGTCCACAATTAAGTGAACAAGGAGATAACATTTGTCAGATCAAATGATATAAGGAAGTATGCTCGAGGAAAACATACACATTTAAACATTGGTTGAAAGGTGCGCCCGAAATATGGGTTGGGTTGCACGACCAATGTCAGAATGGTGATGCAATAATCAATAGCCTAAGAATGAACTTTCGACCATTAACTTCAAAGAGATAGGGTTGCTAGAAGGAAAGAATCCAAACAACACCGTTCACTTGTTGGAATTAACACAGGGACCAAGAAAGAATGGTGATGGTGAGAAGTATTTCTATGTCAAGAATTCTCAAGAGGTGGAACAAATCTCAGAACATTCTTGACATAAAGGACGGTAATACTCCAAGGTAAAGAAGAACAATTGCTGGATAGCAAGGAAACCAAGGTACAACACAAATTGTGAACAAGTTTGTGTTGGGGGGGGGGGAAGGCAAGAATGTTGCCGATGATAACTCAAATCATCGAGGGACAAGGATGATATTTCTCATCATGAATTCAATTGATATCCTGGAAGAACTCATAAGGTTGACGAGGATCACGACACATTTGTCGACAGATTTCATGAAGAAGTAATCAATCAGCGACGACATCAAGTCAAAGGAATGATGAAGCCAAAAGTCATTGGAACCATGGGTACGACACAAACTCGAACTCAAGCTTGTTGTTTAAGGTGAAAGGGTATGACGAGGAAAATCGACGTAAGGTTAATTCATCGTCGAAAATTGGTGCTCCGAGAATAAGGACCAGGTAGCACCGTTAGAATCGTCACGACAATGATATAGCCAAACAGGCTAGGAATGGCGTGATCGGGTACAAACTCGTACTTATAAAAGCTTACTGAAGAGTTGCTGAACCGTAGAGCGGACTCGGTTCAGTTATCGGTGTCTTTGAGTGTTTAATAACTCAAAGCCCATGAAAAATTGTAATCAGTGGGAACGTAGCACTTGATGAAGAACTCATAAGAAGTTATGCAGTTCCATGATAATCTCGAGATACCAGGGGGTAATACTCGACGACAGATCAAAATAGAGGTTGGACTGGGGTATTGCTCTGCAGAAGACAAGGGCTTAAACTTGCACGAGAATTGGTATTTAAAGGAGAACATGGTCGGAACCACGATTGAAAAAGGCCAGATCCCAGATATAAGATGAACTTATACCAAGGGAATAATTAATTTTAAAAGAAGCTTCGATAAGAAGATCTACATCGTGTCTATGGGCATGAACACAAAGTTCAAGGTCGACTCCCACTTCTTCAATGTATAATCTTCCATTCACTTCTCGCTTTGATAAAGGCATTAGTGTTGAAAGTTTTACCTGGTGAAATACCAGATGAGTATGACTCGTGAAATCTTCCGAGTTCACACATATTAAGGAAGGCATAGGTTCAACCCATCCGGGCATCTTACGAACATATACCACAAACTTCGGGGTAATTAATACAAGCTCGAAAGTAGAGCATTGTTGGTCAAGCAGAGGATACAATGTACCAAAGGCATTATGTATCAAGGGAAAGAGCTCACAAGGTGATTAATTATGAAGGGCATAAAATCCAACAAAGGAACCGATGGTCCACAACGGAGCTGGTGTGGGTATCGGTACTCTATCAAAGGAAGAAGGAATGCAAGTGCACCGGATTATAGATACAACTGACTAACTCAATTGTCAAATGCAAAGGAATTATGATTCCCAAATCAAGGGATCAGAAGCAATGCTCTGATTAGGGGTGGATAAGTTGAATAGCCTTAGGGTACAATCAAAGACAATTCGATTGGTCGAGAACCAATTCTAGTTAAAAGAATGGTAGCTCAGCCGGAAAAGTAGTTTATAAGGATCAATGATGATTGCGTGTATTCGCAAACATATTGAGTCAATAGACCCAAAATGATAAAGACAAGGAATGTCAATAAGACTACGAGACTTATGGGATTAACCATAATGCGAGCAAGCAAGAATTTCAAGAGCCAAAGACTCCAAAGGATTTTCGGAAGATCAAATAGTATTTTGAAGACTTTTGTGAAACTCATGAACAACTGGGGATGAGCGGATACTCAATAATTGCAATAATTAACCGTAGGGGTATTCAGGTGACAAAGAACAGCAAGGCAGTAAGCTCAAAGGATTATCGAAACAACGATGAGTTTTCAGGTTATCTTGTAATAACAAGACCAACTGGGGATGAATGTAAGAATAACAACTGCAAGTAGTTATCCATAAGGGTTTGCGGTGGAAGGGGAATTGCAAACGCGATGAACACAAGTTCTCGGGTTAACAGCGGAGAGTATCTTCAGGGTCTTCTGGTGCAGCAGACGATCATCAGTAACAAGGGGCTCTCCGGGTGAAAGTGATAACGAGACCCTATTGTTAGATTTAGTAAACTTCATTTAACCCGAATAGAGGAGAGATCAGAGTCCCAGAGTAAAGGTCGAGGAGTAAAAGATCCTACTACCACCCAATGGCGACG
The DNA here is from genome assembly GCF_002162155.2 of Triticum dicoccoides. NCBI lineage: Eukaryota > Viridiplantae > Streptophyta > Magnoliopsida > Poales > Poaceae > Triticum > Triticum dicoccoides. Next base: position 240,144,971 of record NC_041384.1, on the reverse strand, counting down.
TGTGCCCGTAAGACACACAGTCATGTTAGTAAAAGTTTTGCAATGTCTAGACTCGACTTCGGCCAAGGAGTTGGAAGGGGGATTCCTACAGGCAGTCGGCTCTGATACCAACTTGTGACGCCCCCAATTTAATCGTACACTAATCATGCACGCAAACATGTACGATCAAGATCAGGGACTCACGGGAAGATATCACAACACAACTCTAAAACATAAATAAGTCATACAAGCATCATAATACAAGCTAGGGGCCTCGAGGGCTCGAATACAAGTGCTCGATCATAGACGAGTCAGCGGAAGCAACAATATCTGAGTACAGACATAAGTTAAACAAGTTTGCCTTAAGAAGGCTAGCACAAACTGGGTTACAGATCGAAAGAGGCGCAGGCCTCCTGCCTGGGATCCTCCTAACTACTCTTGGGCGTCGTCAGCGGCCTGCACGTAGTAGTAGGCACCTCCAGTGTAGTAGTCATCGTCGACGGTGGCGTCTGGCTCCTGGACTCCAGCATCTGGTTGCGACAACCAGAAAGAAAGGAAAGGAGGAAAAAGGGGGGAGAAAGCAACCGTGAGTACTCATCCAAAGTACTCGCAAGCAAGGAACTACACTACATATGCATGGGTATATGTGTAAAGGGCCATATCGGTGGACTAAACTGCAGAATGCCAGAATAAGAGGGGGATAGCTAGTCCTATCGAAGACTACGCTTCTGGCAGCCCCCGTCTTGTAGCATGTAGAAGAGAGTAGATTGAAGTCCTCCAAGTAGCATCTCCAAGTAGCAACTACAAATAGCATCTCCAAGTAGCATCTCCAAGTAGCAACTCCAAATAGCATCTCCAAGTAGCATCTCCAGTAGCATCGCATAGCATAACACTACCCGGCGATCCTCCCCTCGTCACCCTGTGGAAAAGCGATCACCGGGTTGTCTGTGGAACTTGGAAGGGTGTGTTTTATTAAGTATCCGGTTCTAGTTGTCATAAGGTCAAGGTACAACTCCAAGTCGTCCTGTTACCGAAGATCACGGCTATTCGAATGGATTAACTTCCCTGTAGGGGTGCACCACATAACCCAACACGCTCGATCCCATTTGGCCGGACACACTTTCCTGGGTCATGCCCGGCCTCAGAAGATCAACACGTCGCAGCCCCACCTAGGCACAACAGAGAGGTCAGCACGCCGGTCTAAACCTAAGCGCACAGGGGTCTGGGCCCATCGCCCTTAGCACACCTGCACGTTGCGTACGCAGCCGGTGAGCAGACCTAGCAACCTCCATTACAAAGGAAGTTGCGTTAACGCAGTCCAACCCGGCGCGCGCCACTCAGTCGCTGACGTCAAGAAGGCTTCGGCTGATACCACGACGCCGGGATACCCATAACTACTCCCGCGTAGATGGTTAGTGCGTATAGGCTCGTAGCCGACTCAGATCAAATACCAAGATCTCGTTAAGGGTGTTAAGTATCCGCGAACGCCGAACAGGGCCAGGCCCACCTGTCTCCTAGGTGGTCTCAACCTGCCCTGCTGCTCCGCCACAAAGTAACAGTCGGGGGCCGTCGGGAACCCAGGCCCACCTCTACCGGGATGGAGCCACCTGCCCCTTCAGCCCCCATCTCCGAACAGTATCACAGGTAATGTAACTGTGTAAAGTATATCGTATATGCCCGTGATCACCTCCCGAAGTGATCACGGCCCAGTAGTATAGCATGGCAAACGGACAAGAGTGTAGGGCCACTGATGGAACACTAGCATCCTATACTAAGCAGTAGGATAGCAGGTAATGGTAACAACAGTAGTAGCAAGGACAGGCTATGCATCAGGATAGGAATAACGGAAAGCAGTAACATGCTACACTACTCTAATGCAAGCAGTATAGAGAAAAGAGTAGGCGATATCTGGTGATCAAAGGGGGGGCTTGCCTGGTTGCTCAGATAAGGAGGGGTCGTCGGTGACGTAGTCGTACTCGGTGGCATCAGCGTCGGTCTCGTAGTCTACCGAAGAGAAGAGGGGGAAGAAACAATAATTGCAATGCAAACATAAGCATGGCGGTGCATGACAAGACAAGTAACGATGCTAGGGGTGCCCTAGCGTGGTATGAGGTGGTACCGGTTAAGGGGGGAAACATCCGGGAAAATATCCCCGGTGTTTTTGTGTTTTCGGGCAGAGGAGCCGGAGGGGGGAAAGTTGCGGGTTCGATAGGTTAGGGGGGTGTGGCGGACGAACGGGTTGCGTATCCGGGTTCGTCTCGTCGCTCTGAGCAACTTTCATGTAGAAAGTATTTTCATCCGAGTTACGGTTTATTTTATATTAATTTTTAAAGTTTTTAAATCATTTTCTAATTCGTTAATTATTAATTAAATTCAAAAAATAGTATTACTACATCAGCATGACGTCAGCATGACATCATCAGTCAACAGAGGTGTTGACTGGTCAGGCTGACGTGTGGGACCCACCTGTCATACTCTGTTTAATTAATTAGGGTTAGGTTAACTAACTACTGCTTAGTTAGACTAACAGGTTAATTACTAATTAAGTAGGATTAATTAACTTAATTAATTCATTAGATAATTAATTAATTAATAATTAATTTTATTAAATTATTTTTATTTTTATCTATTATTTTTATTTTTAATACTTTTTTTTAAACGTTCTGTGGGGTGGGGCCCCCATGTCAGTGGGCCACTGGGGTCTATCGGGTCGGGCGTGCGAGCACGCGGGCACGAGCGCTCGATGGGGCGAGCCT